>NC_090777.1:20092500-20342500 GCF_040054535.1 Antennarius striatus | reverse complement strand
TGTAATATCCCTCTTCTCAAAACTGGGTTGTCAGATTTGTGTGTGTGTGTGTGTGTGTGTGTGTGTGTGTGTGTGTGTGTGTGTGTGTGTGTGTGTGTGTGTGTGTGTGTGTGTGTGGTGTGCGTAGTGTGTGTGTGTGTGTGTGTGTGTGTAAGTGTTGGTCTGATCTTTTCTAATTGTGTATGTAAAACAACTGGTGGCGGACCAGCTGAATAACACTAGGATGTAACTCAATTAAGGAAACCTGGCATTTGGCATCGTAGATACAATTTTACTTAAGTCAATTACTGCTGGATTACAAAAATTGGAAGCACCTTAAGTGTGACCCATTCATCACAAATTCTCTGACTGTGAGTTTTATCTGGCTACAATGATTTGTTAGAGTTAGATTTAGGTGAGAGCAGATGGGCTTTGCAGAGGGAGGATTTAGTAAAGGTAATAGGTATCGGATTGACAGAATCCATGGAAGCCTGGTCTTAGACAGCACATCCTCTGGAGATCCTGACATGGTACTATACCACTCGTGCCATGTGCCACAGGCAATGTGTCTATTTAAACATCACTAGTAAATAAACTGAGTTTTCTTCATAAATCCACTGGTTCTGCAATTAAATAATTCATCACAGTTGTTATCTGTGGTTTGAAAACCAGTTTTGTCTCTTTTTCTGGCTGGCCTTGGTCGCTTGTCAAAACCGAGACATGTTGAGTGGGTTGTCTATTGGTCATCATGCCTGATCTCCATCCTGGCCTTCACCACCAGCCTCCCTGATGTCTCGTCTACCAAGCCACTTGTCTCTACACCTCCATTAAGTCATCTATCTTCCTGTGCTCCACCCCTGATCTCCCCTCAACTCACTTGTCTTGTTCACCCGTTTTCACTGTCTCCGTGTGGATGCCTCTGTCATGTCAGCTTTCTTGTATTTCATTCATTCTTGATGAGTCTGTCTATGTCCTGATCTTTTTGGGCCGGCTGCCTTGCAGAGTCAAGATAACAAATGAGCTTATCTGTTAAGGGGTAGAAGTTAGAATGCAAGCATGAAAGGAACGCTGTGAGTTTGTGTGTGTTAAAAAAAAAAAAATTTCAGATGGGAAAAAAAATATCCAATAAAGCCTCAACACCTATGGCAATGATAAAACAGGCTGTAGCATCAAGATTTCCAACTTGTCGGACAAAGTGCCCTTTCAGTAAATCCTAGCCACTGACAGACAGACAGACAGACAGACAGAGTATCCTGCTGCCACTGGACTATAATATCTCAAAACATGATTAAGCATTCAACAGCACTTTATTTACACTCCATGCTCATCTAGCAGCTTTGCTAGATGCTCGTTTTGCTCGATCCTTGTTAAGTGAGTGCTCTTTCTCATGGAACTTTTTAAGGAGGCCAGTTGATGGGCGTCAGGAGGACCAGGGTGAAGTTGAATGATTGAGTTGAGTGAAAAGATAATTAATGGTGAATCAATGAACAAAGCAGGAAGGGGTTAAGAGAGGAATGTACAGCCAGCGTTCAGGGATCTAATCTAAGATCCGTAAATTATTTATCAAGCTAAAATGACTTGAATGACAATGTAGGACTTTGGGCAAGCAGCCTTAAACATATACTTACCTTTGTGGTTTCAAGCATAAATATTTGCAATCAAACAACCTTTAATTATGAATAGTTCCATTTTGTTCTTTTAATCAATCTTATTATAATTGTGTTGATAACCTGTTTGTGAAGCCCACATTGGCCTATGTGAGCTCATATACAGTACAGCCCTTTGCATACAACTTATCTGAAAACAGAGGTCTGGGAAGGCGTGATTCATCCTTGATGAATGAATTAATGTTAAAAACCCCTTCAAGAATGTTTTTGAAATTTGAAGACGTCCGATGAAATCCGTGTGATTTATCCCACCTCTCATCTCCCCACCCTCATCAGCCCCTCTGTCTTTAATTAGTGTCTGGGGAATGAGAGTGGATGAGTGGACTGTCAATTTTACATTCATTATTTATTTAGCTTAGGTGTAAACTGACTACTCCACGTACTGACAGACATTTCTCTGGTGCTCTTTTGCACTTCTGTTTAGGTGATAATCAAACTCTGTGTATGATACTTACTAATTAGTCTGTCCCTTTCGGTGAGAGCGGCTGCATTCTGCCACTTGTCATTTAGCTACAGCGCATATTGAGAATGCAAATGTATGTAGCTGTGATTTTGGGCTGTATAGCATGGATAGCCCTTAATGAGGAGAAAGATTGCTATTTCATTCTTTGGCTGACATGTTGCCACCTGCTAAGTGGAATGTGCTCTGAATCTGAAGAGCTCAATGTGACAGGGGTGAATGTGAGTCAATGGTAATACAGGATGGTCAACAATAAAAAAATAAAAAAAATTCTGGCGCATGGTCGTGTATGTGCATAAATACAAACACACTGACCCTCCATTTCACGCACGCCTTCATGCATCAATATACTCTTACTCAAGCATACATGCACTCACACGTGCATACACAAAACACACACACACAATCACACATGCACTTAATTACTAACCAGTCCGTTCTTCTTGAGGTCAGCCCACATGCTGGTCCCGTCACCACCCCTCATTAGAACGTGGTAGGTGAAAAAGTAGATGCCAGGCAGAGGACAGGTGAACTTGCCGGTGCTGGGCTCATAGTAGTTACCAACATTGGTCACAACGTCATCAAATTTCAGTATTTCATTTCCCTCGTGCTGCTTGCGTAGCCCTGCATAAAAGGCGATTTTGGGGGTGTACAGTGAAGGCGAATAGCCACCAGGACCTGGACCGGGGGGCCCCTGTGGCCCTGGTTTGCCTGGCTCTCCAGGTGGTCCACGTGCTCCTGGGGGGCCAGGTATCCCTGGTGGCCCGCGAAACCCAGACCTAATCTTCTTCCCAGAATAATCCTGGGGTGGTGGAGAAACAGCTGTCAGCTCCTGACCAGGCTGAGATGTCACATAGGGGTCACATACCATCCTGCAACTTCCGAGCATTTCATAATGACTCCCTGTATTTCCGCTGTTTCTCCCTTTGGTTGTGTGGACCAGCAAGGGAATGGCCACCAACAGTATGAGAACCATGGCCACACCTACAGCAGCTCCAATGACACGTTTCCTGCGGCTGAGCCGCGAGGCGGCCAGCGTCAGGAAGTCCTCTTCCCCCTTGGCTGGAATAGTGCCGGCCAGGATGAAGCCTCTCAGAGAACCAGTATGGTATGAAAGGGTGAAGAGCGATGTGGAGAGTAGTGGAAGGAAAACAAGGTATTACTGGGTTAAATATAAGAGAGAATGCAAAATGGAGGAAAACAACCAGATGAGAGGATCCTAGAGAAATGACAAAGATATCCAAAGGACCTGCAACACAATATTCAAAAGGCTGTTTGAAAAGATTAAACCTTTATACACCACATTGTTTAAAGAAATAAAAATAAAAATCTGGTCGTCACAAATGTGTGGTGACACAATACAAAAGCATAATTTATGTGATGAAGTCAGGTTCTCCATTTTTGACATTTTTTACTCTTGTCTCCAAGTCTAGTTTAATTAACGGTGAACAGAAACCATGAGTGGCACTGAGAGGGTTGTTGTGAAAGCTTAAATATGCTGAAATAAGGGCTGATGTCAAACTCAGCTCGGTGAGGAGGGAGTAGATGCGTACTTATGTTTTTTCTTTTTGATTAAATTTTTTTTGGGGGGGGGTTAACTAAAAATTTCTTTCAAGTCCCCTTTTCAAAGAAGAGGCTTTCACTTCAGCTTGAGGACTCAACGCCATGACTTTAGGCAACAAATTCATTAGAGACACAATCATCTGCTTCATTGTCCACATTCAAAATGTACTTTTAAGCATTTTGATAACACTTTTTAAAAAAAAATCAAACTGGTGAGCTTTGATAGATTGCTCCTTTGTCTATTTGGATTTGGAAAGGTGAGCAAAAGCAATAATCACTCAGTCATTATTTTCTCCTCATTTACCACAGGTATAAATAATTATTTTAACATTAATAAACAAAAATCTGCGGGAATATTGTAAAAAAAAAATTATAAAGTGAATAGATGGAGATAAATATAAAACAACACATTTCGAATAAATTAAAATTACAATATTGTTGTCTAGAAAATAAGAAAATTAAAATTGCACATTCTCACAGGTGATTCGTGTAAACTGGCTTCAAAAAAAAGGGCCTGAGCGAAAATCTACACTGCACCAAAAGAACACGTCTTCTGCTTCAGTTTAAAACGGCTAAGATAAATGAGAAAAGACAAAGGAAAAAACTCACCATCTGTTCTTTGTTATCAAAAATTGGTGGACCATAAATTTCTCCGTGAATCAGCCCGGTTCCCGTCCCACCAAAAACGACTGAAAGTCTTCGGAGTGCCGGAGCGCCAATCGCGGAGCCAAAGAGCCGAGCGGAGGAAACGCCAGGAAAGTGATGGGAGTTTCTTAATCGGCTCGTAATCCCTCCTTTTCTCTCCAGGTGGAAAAAGTGACTTTAAACGGCGCTAACTTCAGAGTAGATTAAAACCTGGAAAATGCCCGCTAGAACACTTTTAGCGCAATTTTAAATGAAGGAGGCGCAGCAATCTGATGCTCATCCAGCGAGGCTGTCCGCTGTAGCGCTAATCGCCGTTTTTGGTCTATGGACAGTCAGAGTCGACACACCTGTTAGAGCTCTCTCTCTCTCTCTCTCTCTCTCTCTCTCTCTCTCTCTCTCTCTCTCTCTCTCTCTCTCTCTCTCTCTCTCTCTCTCTCTCTCTCTCTCTCTCTCTCTCTCTCTCTCTCTCTCTCTCTCTCTCTCTCTCTCTCTCTCATCTCTCTCTCTCTCTCTCTCGTCTCTCTCTCTCTCTCTCTCTCTCTCTCTCTCTCTCTCTCACTTTCTCGTCATTATTTAAAAATCAACCGTATTGTGTTCAATCATTCACCCCCCCCATTTCATTATCTGCATCTAAACAATCATTATTATCATTTGTTAGACCTATCAAATTAAAGTAGTCATCCAAGTAAGATGTCGACATATAAGTGACTGTAAAGTGCAACTGTAAAGGAAGAGAGTGATGTCTCCCATCTGTCTTCACCAGCACAACAGAGAGATAGAGGGAGCGCTGCAAAACGGACGCAGATGTTTTCATCGTCTTTGTCGGACAAGGGAGGACAGAGTAGGGTGACTAAGTAAAAGCTGCCTCAGCATGATGTGTGAGGAACGGAGAGAAGACACTAAACGTTCCCCTGACCATTGTGTGTGTGTGTGTGTGTGTGTGACTCGGAAGTGTGTGCTGTGAAGCCTCATTAGTGAGATACCATGGCCCACACATTGTGATGCTCTTTTTCCTTTACCTAAAACATCACACACAAACATACACAATGCCTGCACTGCGGTCCACACAGAAACACACATCCCCATTAGACATACCCTGGTCAATAATGACATTTTACACCATTATGAGAGGCCTGATTTGTATTCTTAACATTTTCTCAGTTGCAGCAACAGTGTGGAAATGATGTAATGTCATGTGGGTTAAAATATGTTTTGTCCGTGCAACAATTTTGCAATTGTTGGTAATTCATTGGTTTACAACGTCCATTTCATAGACATCTTTAGTTCATATTGTCATTTCCTAAGAGTCTTATGTCACCTGTCTGACAGGCACAATCGGAGATCTGCATGATTAATGAGCCCAAGCAGCAAGGAAGGGGAATAGGTCTACATTTAGTATTGATGACTCTCTTTTCACCAGCCCCCACTTCCTTGACCTCTCTTCTCGCAAATGATGACCACTGTCTGGCAGCAGGGATCATGCAGTCATGTCATTGTGACATGAAAAGGGGGGATCGTTATTAATTTTTTTGGTTAGCTTTCAAACGATGGAGTGGATTTAGTGGGGAATTGAGGTAAAGTGATGGACGTGAAGGGCTTGGGAAACAGTTTGCTCTGTGATATTTCTATTGGGAAATTTCAGCATAGCTTAACAAGGTGGGGGACTACATGTAGTTAAATTCTGTCTCAGTCCCAGCTAGCAGGTCAGTCAGTCTGGGCCACTAGAACAGTGCTTATGGGTCTCGACAGCATGGGACAGATAATCATTGCCTGCAGTCAGAGGCAATATGCCCAAGATTGGATTTTTAAAGCCTGTTAAAATATTACTGAGGTGATTAATATTGAAATATGCGCATGTCCCTCCGTTGTCTGTCTCCTTCTCTCCCTATTCTCTCCTTGATTTGTTCTCCTTGGTATTCATTCTCACCTAAATTTTAACAGAATACGTTATGTTTATGAAATGAGCCTTTTTCTTTCTTTTTTTATTTGCTGTAATTTTTTTTTTGTCACGTCACTCCTACTTCACCATGACTCACACATTCTCCTATGTCACACAGTTAAAAAACAAAACAAAACAGAATCAGCACAAGACAGTTTGAGTTATTAGCTTGTTTATTAATTCATTTCATATAAGATACACTAATGATAAATCTCTGGCTTTTGTGCACATGCCTGCATGATTTCCGCTATAACTTTCTCTCATCTGTTCTGCGCAAAAAAGAGGAGTAGAATGTTATTTATGGCTCCATAACTCATGCTGTACATCTCCTCTACACTGGCTGGTTTACCTGCATAGTTTTTAAAATGTTGTAATTCTCCTCCTCAGCTGTTCACAGAAACATTTAAGCAATATTATAGTTTTCTTTAACTAAATACAGGGCACTAAACCGAAAGTGTCTTTTCAAACAGTGCGGTACTGGATGGAACCACCCCAACTGTATATTAGCCATTTACTAGCACATGTGATATATGGTTTTGTTTTGTTTTTTGAGATCGTGGCACTGTCAAACAATTCACACCAGCATGGTGATTGTGACCATCACATACTGAGCTCTGAGGGATGATGGCATATCTTTCCCAAGAGGCACGTATCTGCCAGAGCTCTTGCTCCTCAGGGACCACTGCTCATGTCTTCCACAGTTAACACTGACAGGAATCCAGCTATCAAGCTCCCATACCTTACTACGTAGATTACTCTCTTGTAAATCAATCTAGAGGTCATCAGGGAACTGAAGAGGTGATTTGTGGCAAGTCTGACACCAGTAATCATTTAGCAAGTGAATGGTAAAGTAGGTGAGAAAAGATCCTGGCAAAAACATCCACATTGCTGCTTTAAGATACAGGAATGTCTGTACAGGAAAGTAACATGTGAACGGAATCCCATAATATATCTGATGTTCTCATTCAAGTAGACACTACAAATTATGGCTGCTTTGGGATACGTCATGGAGTTAAAGGAAAAGACATGCCGGTCCTATGGATAATACGTCATGCTTTTTGTGAGATGATTCAAAGATGAAAGTTTGTTTATCCTGGCTCACTAGTCCATGCATCATACGGCTGTTGCACTTTGACATGAAATACATTCTTCTCTCCCTGTAAAAGTGTTACCTGCACAGTAAGGATTTTTAAGCGTTATGCTCAGGTGTGGATGTATCTACATCCTGGTGCTGTGCTGTCTCATTAGGGTCTGATTATGGGGCCTGATACAGAGTGACAGTGTGCAGATTGAGTTGCACAGCCACTCTAATTCTCTCTATTAATAACAACACTCCACATTGCTGTCCTGAACCACGTTTATTAATCACAATTTGTCATCTGTCTAAGGCTCCACCCTCTCCCTCCCCCCCTTGCTTGCCCTCCCTTTCTTTAAGCAGTGTTCTCCTCCTCCCTCTCTCCCAGTAGAGCCAGTTATCCTCACACATCCCCACCCCCACCTCCCCACACCCCTCAACCCGGCTCAGTTCGCCTTCAACTCAGAGACATGGTCCAGCATACAGAAGAACATTCTCACTCCCCTCCCTCGTACAAACTCTCCAGCTTGATCACTTTAGCGGTGCTCTGGAAGGAGTCTGATTAATCAAAAAGTCACTGGCTTTAATTGGACAAATAACAGTTCACAACTTGGCTTGTGTAGATGCCTTTGGAAGCAATCTCCTGGAGGTTTGTCATAATAAATTATAATAAAAGAAACCTTGATTTGTCATCACAGAATAGTTATGCTCTAACACATACAAACCTTGTTGAATGTAATCATTACAAACATTGTCAGCCAGCTACTGTTATTGCATGCAGTGGCCTATTGGTACCCATCGATTCATTTTTTAATCCCAGACTGAAATTTCTGCGTGGACAAAACACTGGCATTTAATCAATATGCATGCAGGGATATTCACGCAGTATTATTGCATTATTGGTGAGAAAATATTCCCATAACTGAAATCACATTTCTCCTCATGTTTCAGTCAAATGGCCCTTGACCCCACTTAGAAAGATGATTTATGAGTCAGTTGGTCCCCTCGGCCCTGTTCTGCCATTCTGTTCTGCCATTCCAAATTTCAAGTTGTGTTTTTGCTTATCATACTGGCATTTTTAGGATATGCATTTATCCTAAACCATTATTCGACCTTACAGCGGAACTTTCCTGCTACTTTGTTTTTCATAAAGCACGACTCTATCCGATTGTTCTCTAACCCGCAGCGCATCTAAAAACCAGTTCGTCTTTGCCAACCAATACTCCCACAGCCCAGCGGCACCCACCACCACATGCAGCCCCCATCACGTAGAACCTGGATCCCTCTACTGTTTCCTTTGAGCAGAATGGGTGTTTGGGGGAAACAGAGGTGATTTTCATGTGCAAATGTCAGTCACTCTGCTCCCAGCAATCACAGGCCCATCTTCTCCAGAGATCGGAGCTTGAGACACAGCCTGAATAATTTAGCAGCTCTGTGCCACCGTGCTTTAGGGTCGCAACCTTCTAAAGTGATGACAGAAAGACGTTGGGTGATTTCTCCTCCCATTACCACTTATTTACAATTCTTGATTCCAGACAGACAAAGCAGAAGACCACTCCGGGGAAGAAAAATCATGTGCCATATACTGGACCATATAGCAGAGCACAACCAACAATGACATTTTCAGTGCATTGGCAGTGGCAATCCAATCCCTGCCTTAGAAGAAACAAGTACTACATGCTCACCCTAGAGAGCAATCAAAGATAAAACAAATGATGGACACACAAAAAGGAAAGATCTGAGCTGTGTGTAAACAACACACAGTTGTATAAAAAGTGTAGATTCAAAATCAGTCAGGAACCAAATACCCAAATTTTCAATTTCAGAGGAGATGAAATCACCTCGGATTGTAAGGCAAGACAAGAGAGCACAGTGACATGGAGGACAGAGTGAAAGAAATTGATCTGTCCTTGCACACAGACACACTCTACATTTCTATCATTCAGCGGGAGACAGACAGTGCTTGGTCTGACAAAACTGGTCATCACTCGTCTGCAGCACAGCTCTGACAGCAACACGACGAGGATGAATGGACTGAAGAGGGATCCTGACCGAGATACATGCTGCTGAGAATTGATACATTTATCCGGCTGATAATTTCTCTAAATGATGATGAAATCTTTCCCTTTTTTCCCACGTATATTTTAGGCAAGACAAAATGCAGCCTGCTTATACAAATTTATATCCCTCACTTGGCATCTTTATCCTGTAGACTGTACTGTATACCCACTCACGAAAACTAGCATCGAGCTATGTTATTTATAAAAGAGCAAAAGATGTAAATCAATGGCACAGGCACTCAAAACCTGATGGGAGACTGTGTGTTTTCACAGTACAGGAGGTTTTTATTTCAATGTAAGAAAGCAGCGGTGAATTGTGGATTAGAAATGCAGTGGGAAGTTCCCATAGAGATGTCAGTTCTGACAACCTATTAGCCCAGCCAGGGAGATGCAGGATCGCCAAGAAAGACTGAGAGGAATTAACGATACGTCACACTTTTCCTTCCACGCGTCCCTCTAACCTTTTGTCATGCATTGCAGAAGAAAAGCGAGTCAAACCCAACTCAATTTGGTCAAACTGCATTTATGAGGAGTGTCACTGGGCATATGGTTTGACCTTGTGTCACTTGAGTGTGTTACAAGGGCAGGCAGAGGGGAAGGGAGAGCACAAGAGATCCCTATGAATTATAGAGAGTGATTATTTGGTGACTTATGGTTGGTGGCTGTCAGGTACGGCATGATAAATTGCTGCTAGCAAGAATTACACTTTCTCATTCCTCTGCTGTCTATTTATCTGCCTTTCTCTGTCTGACAACCCCTTCTCTACCGTAAACCCATCCCTCTACCTCCTCTGTCCTTGTGCATTTAAGTTCTCAGACTAACTTTTGGAGCAACATGTCCTCCAAAGTCTTGGAAAGAAGCAGCAGATGTGATGACTGCAGTTGTCACCTAAGTTTTTTTTTCCATTCTGTGTGAATGGTAATGTCAGTTTTGCTGTCAGTCAGCTTGACTATTGAAGGACTGTCATGGTTGCATGACATTTAGACCATATGTCCAGGTCCTCCAAATAATAAATTGGTGATCCTTTTACCTTGTCCACACCATCCGTAGTTAAAGGCCCCATATTATGTATTTTTAACTTAATTTCATTCAGCTGCCAGATGTCCAACTAGACTGTATTCCAAATATTTTGACCTAAAGTGATCTGTGGTCCTAAATATCAGCTTTTCAAAATCGCTCATCTGAGCTACTCACAAAACACTTCGTTTCAGGCCTCTGGCTGCAGTATGTTAATGAGCTCCGCTGGTCAACGCCCCCTTCACCTGGGCCACGCCCCTCTGAAGTCGAGCGTTAGGCTAACAGGACACTGACCGGCATCACGTTTGTTATCATTATGGTGTTTGGAGGACAGATCGTGTCGGCGTACATTTCTGACCCTGAGTCGGACCCAGAAGCGGGGGCTCCTAAAGAAAAACCGACTGTGCGGCTGCAGCAGGAATTTAACTGAAGTGTGAATTAGCGTCTTCTGAGTGGATTGGCACCAAATTTTGCTCCAGAATTCATAAAATGATGATCTGTCATCCTTTATTGCACATCCATTTTGGTGACACTTTTGATTTTTGAGTGAAATGCCTCAACAGAATGAAATTAGTTGGATTTGTTCCAGACTTATGTACCCGTACAGATGTGTTATCTTTTCTTTAACTGTTGATCTTGTGTCACTATCACGTTTAAATTGCTCTTGGGAGCATCTGTCCAGGAAGACGTTAGATCAAAACTTACAGACTTTATCCTTCCCAGGAAAACAAGAATTAGGAACAGTGTGCATCTGTTGATCTGTTGATCCCTAAGCTGAAGAAGTTACATTTTTGTTTCATTGCTCCACAGAACAGCATCCAGAACATCTGTGGCTTGCCGGGATGTTTGTGAAAATCCTTGCAGCAGTGATGCACTATTGATTCTGGAGCCCTTAATTAATTCAAACCTGAGCAGACAAAAATATACCCTCATTTAACATTTGACAATATAAACAAATTTCCAAAAAGATGGTGCAAAGACATGTTTACCAGTGTATTGCATCACGGCTTCTTTTAACAACAATTCAGTAGGTCACAAGCAAACAGGTCAGTTCAACAACCAAACTCTTTTGCTGCAGGGCAGTGCTGTTATAATACATAGAGAATGTTGCTTGTTATTGTGTGGAAGAAATAATGTTTTTTCTGAAAAAAGTGTTGGCTACATGGCAACATACACTTATCCAAAACCTGCTTGTAATATATTGTTCAGCATTAATGGTGCCTTCACAAATGTGCATGTTACCCTTTCCTTGAGAAACATCAGTCTTAAAATGTTGCACCATTTACCAGTACATTCTTTCACACAGTGCTGAACCCTTTCCAACCTTGATTCAGCTCCTTTTTAATGCTCGTTTTTTTCCCCAGACCTGTTGGTAACTTGTTGTCAGGGATCTTTGTTCATTTTGAGATGTTACAGCACGTGTTTTCTGTTTGCATTTCACAACTTCAAGTCATCTTTTGCTACTTTTGAAGAATTTCCTTAGCAGGAAATTTCACATTTTCAGTGGTTGTTATGTTATCTGGTTGTGTTATTTTCAATAAAATATTTTTTACTTTAATTTTTATATGATTAAGACTTTCCACATTAATCAACGTGTCAGCCAGAGCATCAATGTAAATATGCCAGAATTAGCATAGTTGCTAATTCACATCCATTGTCCTCATCTTTGTTCAAATGTTTTGCAAATCCTAACAGTCTTTGTTTTTTATATTTTACACTGTGTCTAATCTTGTAAACAATTTTGTAAGTCTATGACTATAAGTGCATTGTTTAGCCAACATCTTTTTCTTTTCCTTTCGACTTTTCCCTTCAGGGGTCGCCACAGTGAATCAGTTGCCTCCATCTAACCCTGTCTTCTGCATCCTCTTCTCTCACACCAACTACCTTCATGTCCTCTTTCACTACATCCATAAACCTCCTCTGTGGTTTTCCTCTTGGCCTCCTGCCTGGCAGTTCAAAACTCATCCTTCTACCAATATATTCACTATCTCTCCTCTGGACATGTCCATACCATCTCAGTCTGGCCTCTCTGACTTTATCTCCAAAACCTCTAACATGTGCTGTCCCTCTGATGTACTCATTCCTGATCCAATCCATCCTGGTCACTCCCAAAGAGAACCTCAGCATCTTCATCTCTGCTACCTCCAGCTCTGTCTCCTGTCTTTTCTTCAGTGACACTGTCTCTAGACCAAACAACATCGCTGGTCTCACCACAGTTTTATATACCTTTCCTTTCATTTTAGCTGAAACTCTTCTATCACACATCACACCTGACACTTTTCTCCACCCGTTCCATCCTGTCTGTACACGCTTCTTCACCTCTTTTCTACAATCTCCATTGCTCTGGACTGTTGACCCTAAGTACTTAAAATCCTCCACCTTCTTGATCTCTTCTCCCTGTAACCTCACTCTTACACTTGGGTCCCTCTCATTGACACACATGTACACTGGCTTACTGCGGCTAACTGTCATTCCTCTCCTTTCCAGGACAAACCTCCAACTCGCTTCTTCCAAGTTTACAACAGTCACCTCTTCTAGTCTTTGTTCTCTCTCATTTTCCTCATTCATCAACTCTTCAAAGTACTCTTTCCATCTTCCCATCACACTAATGGCACCTGTCAATAGACTTCTATCCCTATCCTTAATCACCCTAACCTGCTGCACGTCCTTCCCATCTCTGTCTCTCTGTCTTGCTAACCTGTATAGATCAGTCTCTCCCTCCTTACTGTCCAACCTAGCATACACGTCATCATAAGCCCCTTGTTGCCCTTTGCTACCTCTACCTTCACCTTACGCTGCATCTCCCTGTACTCCTATCTACTGTCCTCAATCCTCTCAGTGTCCCACTTCTTCTTAGCTAACCTCTTTGTCTGTATACACTCCTGTACCTCCTCGTTCCACCACCAAGTCTCCTTATCTACTTTCCTTCCAGATGACACACCAAGTACTCTCCTACCTGTGTCCCTGATCACATTAGCTGTAGTTGCCCAGTCCTCTGGAAGCACCTCCTGACCACCCAGAGCCTGTGTTAACTCCTTCCTGAAAGTCATGCAACACTCCCTTTTCAGCTTCCATCATTTCGTCCTCTGCTCTCTCTTTGTCCTCTTCATCTTCCTCACCACCAGAGTCATCCTACACACCACCATCCTATGCTGTTTGGCTACACTCTCACCTACCACTACTTTACAGTCTCTGATCTCCTTCAGATTACACCGTCTACACAAGATGTAGTCTACCTGTGTGCTCCTACCTCAACTCTTATAGGTCACTCTATGTTCCTGCCTCTTCTGGAAGAAAGTATTCACTTTAGCCATTTCCATCCTTTTTGCAAAGTCAACCACCATCTGTCCTTCTACATTTCTCTCCTGGATACCAAACCTGCCCATCACCTCCTCATCACCTCTGTTTCCTGCACCAACATGTCCACTGAAGTCTGCACCAATGACAACTCTCTCATTTTTAGGTATACTCTGCATCACTTCATCAAAGTCCAACCAGAATTTCTCCATCTCCTCCAGCTCACATCCTACTTGTGCAGCATACCCACTAACAACATTGAACATCATACCTTCTATTTCTAGCTTCAGACTCATCACTCTATCTGACACTCTTTTTACCTCCAGGACATTCCTAACAAACTCCTCCTTAAAGATAACTCCTACTCCATTTCTCTTCCTATCTACACCATGATAGAACGACTTGAACCCTGATCCTGTACTTCTAACCTTGCTACCTTTCCACCTGGTCTCCTGGACACACAGTATGTCTACCTTCCTCCTCTGCAACATGTCGACCAATTCCCTACCTTTTCCTGTCAGTTCCAAAATTCAACGTCCCTACTCTCAGTCCTATATTCTTGGCGTTCCTCTTCTCTCTCTTCCTACGAACACACTTTCCTCCTCTCCGTCCTCGACCAACAGTAGTCCAATTTCCCTCAACAATGATGTGCCCTCTTGCGGCTACATTATTGTTTTACCAACATCTAATTTACAAATGTTTCATCTTATGTGGGATGTCATTCACGGGGCTGAATAATTTTGAGAGTGCAGCATTTAATAAGAGCATTATTTTGTGTTCAAGGTGGAAAATAAACATGAAATTGGTTGTAGTAATCTATTTAACATTATGGTTTTATAAAGTTGTGCAAGTACTCATTAAAATGTATGTTTTTTAATAAACCTTAAATACATTTCAGCAATTTTGCTTTCAAGTGTAGATGCCTTAAAGACTTTCTTGTGAATGATGACAGGACTCAGCTGTAGACAAGAGAGGAAAATTCAAGCCACCTTCAGGGATCTAGCAGGAAGAAGAACAGTGATTGTGTGGAAAGATGATCAGAGAGGTATGAAAGTGTGGATTCTCAAACCAGGTTTTTAATCGTTTTAACAACAAATGCTCTGTCGCTTCCTTTGAAAGAATTATCAAAGAGCTGCACAGACAGTGGACAATATTCATTTAGTGAAAGTAAAATGAGGCCTCAGCATCATCATGAATGAGTCATGGGAATCGGTGTTCATGAAGGCAAAGAAGTAATTCAACCTGAAATTTGCCCGAAGAAGGAACTGAGTCTTAAGTCTAATGTGGTAAACATTGAAGTTGGAGTTCATTCTCCAACTAAATGAACTGCTGGACAATGAGTGGACACACGACAGAGATAGTTCCAACTTTGAGCCAATTAAAGTGAGCCACTCCTCTGTCCAATATTAACAACCTGGAAGTTTGACGTTCTTCAAGATTTTTCCTTGGTGGTTTATCCTCGCCTATTTATATTGTTTTGTTTTCCTTTTCCGTATGCACATACCAAGAGACCCATTTTCCCATTTCTAATTGACATTCCCTGTTGCATAATGTTTCTAACTGACTGATCAGGTATCAGAGATAGAGTTCTTTGTGTAAATGCAGTCTGAATAATTCATACATTGCTGTCAGAGAAAGAGAGAAGGGGTATTTTAGAAATCAGCTCACTATGCCCTCGACCATGAATAATTGATCTGAACTGATTAAAATTTGCTGTGATTACCCCTTACCCCCCCAAACAGATATAATGCCACACCTGTGTTTGCTGTCTCCCCTTTCTCTCTTTCCTCTCAGTCAAACAACTTTCAATTAACCGCCTTCTACTGCATGCTGTGTCATGGAATGTAAGACACTTCAGTATTGTTGTGATTATATATTTTTTGATGGACTTACAGCAGTAGGTTGAATTTCCTTTTTCATGTGCATTCATAGGCATACTCACAGCAGAATTCAGTTCATTAAATGCTTTGTTTGTATTCAGAAAAGAGTATTGTGCTACTGCAATCCCTGTCCCTGATGAAAAATACTATTTAACTATGTCCGGTTTTCCAAATATTAGACCTTTATTAGTTACTGTTCAAGTGCTGAAAACATTTCTTTTCCTTTTCCTGCCTCGGGCAGTGGATGTTCAGTCATGTGCTCTTCCTCAAATGCAGCTTCAAATGTAAACGTCATGCTCTTTGATTTCTCGCAATACTTAGATACCCAGCAGAGCTATCTTGAACAACTTTTGTCCAGTTGCTGCACATTTGCACAAAACACATGCACATGGGCATGCAGGCTCAGGCTGCATTGGAATCGCTTGTCTTAACCTTTAATGTCAAACTAAGGATGGCACATAGATCTGTGGACAGACAGAAAAATGTGACAGAAAGTGACTTGAAGCCGGATAGAGGCAGGGAGCTAAAGGAAAGTGTGGGATAGTGACAGCTAATGACAGTAGCTGCCCGCTATGACCTTTAGAATGATCACAAGCATGACGACCCGGCTCAAGGTGACAGAGAAATGGGCTACTGCGGAAGAAGATGTAAAGGACACCAAAGACTTGTGTGGTTTGATAGTTGTGATGCTGTCATGAAGCAACACAATACAAGAAAGAAAACCAGCCCGTTATCCAAATCATCAATAACTGATAAAAGATGCAGTCAGTGAGACAGTATTGTTGGGAGTGTATGCACAAGGTTAGACCGCTTGTGAAGCATACATTTTTGGCAATTATACATTTGTGTGTCACACTATAAACAGTAATTATTTTATTTTATTCTTTTAAAGGGCGGCACGGTGGCGCAGTATTTAGCGCCATCGCCTCACAACACGGCGGGTCCGGGTTTGAGTCCCACTCTGTGCGGAGTTCGCATGCTCTCCTCGTGTCCGCGTGGGTTCTCTCCGGGTTCTCCTGCTTCCTCCCACCTCCAGAAGCATGCGATTCAGGTTGATTGGTCGGTCCCAAATTGCCCGTAGGAGTAAGTGTGTGTGTGCGTGTTTGTGTGTCTTTGTATGTGGCTCCGCGGTGCTCTGGCGTCGTGCCCGGAGTGTCCCCCGCCTCACACCCTCTGCCAGCTGGGATAGGCTCCAGCTCCCCGTGACCCGCTACGGCGGATACAGCGGCGGTACATGAAAATGAATGAACAAATTTTTTTTAATAGAGGGGGGTTAGTGTAACAAGTGAGAGAACATGTGGGATTAGTTGGCCAGACGCTTTTTGTGGTTATTTCCTTAAATTTTGTGTTCTCATATTTAAGACTACTTATAAAAACCTAATTAAAATATCTAAACTATGTATCTTGAGGATTACCATAAAAACTTGCTACGCATGTAGATGAACAACCAATTTTAAAACAGAGAAAACGTTTTCTCAAATTGGGCCCAAAGGTGACTAGTGACTTTAATAATTCTAAGAGTATATTGCAAAAAGAATAGTGAGCAAATTATAAGATGGTAAAAAGAGAAAACCGAGCTAACGATATACCCAGTTTCGTTCTGTTGGTCTTTAACTACATGAAGACGATGTACAGTTTTTATTATTTCATCTTGGTTTTTTTTTTTTCTGGTGTCCATACACATTTGTTCAGCCTGTCATAATTTGCAGTTACACTTACCTGACTATTTCAGGTGTTTTTGCTGATATTTGTTTATGTCATCTAATACATAAGATCTCAGATATTTGTATCTGAGTATATACAGAATGAATAGTGAAGATGCATCTGTCCATCTGTCTATGACATAGCGTATAAATGTGACCTCGATGCGTGGCTCACCAAGGCAGGGCAACGGTTGTTGCTTGCAAGTTTGGGAGATCAACAAGTCAGCGCATTTAACCTTTTTTCAGATCAAATGAACCAAAAGGCGTGGCTTCCCAATTCATACAAACGTACATTTTTTTTGTAGTCAATAAGCTTTTTCTCAATTGTTAGCAAAATGTAAGAATACATTAATTGTAGCTTCAAATCAGAAGAGGTTTATTCATTCGTTTTCACCACCTACTATATACGTACATTCTAATGTGGTCCGAGGATTTAAATCAAATATTGTCATTTTTCTAGTGTCTATACTGTTCTCCTTCTCATTCAAGCAAGTGCAACTTCACTCTCATTCAGTTATCTACTATAATCTAATTATCCCTCTAAATGTGATGAGGACTGGTTGGGAATGTGGTGGGTTTTGGGAAAAGAGAGGGCGAGAGAATATAAATAATGAGCCTGAAATTAGTGTTCCTAATTAACCTTCGACTAAGCTTCACACGACCTAGTTTACTATAGTTTTTGGATGGCACCAATTATTTTCCATAAATATTATTATCAAAAGAAAATATCAAGAAGGTGAATCAGGACTTTTGCAGGAGACAGGAAATCCATCCAAATCCAAGAAAATTCATCACGTTTCATTTAATAACAGATTTTGTCGTGTGGAGATACAACTGTATGCAAGTAGTCTGCAGCCCAACAGCAGCTTTTATGAGGTTAGAATTACGCTCTTTGAGCAAAAGGTTGGCACCAGCATGTTAACCTGTGCAATAACAATACAAATCTGCTGTTACAAAGATTTTATAATGTTCAACATCTATATTTAGCTTGTTTGCATGCTTGCATTTGCTTACTGAAACTAAAAAAAACGTTTTTGCTAGTTAACATGAGACGATTGCATGAAAATGCAGAGAATCATCTGTTTGTTAAGATCTATGCACATTGCCATCCTCAGATCCACGGTTCTTGCAAGAATGAAAAATCACAGGTCCAATGGGTTTTTTTTATTTGGAGTCACCAGCTGAGAAGAAAACTTTTGATATAAGGCATGGCCAATTTCGTTTTTCCTTGACACACCATCTATACGTGTAACTCTGTGGTAAATATCGCCATTTGTAATTTTCCACTTTCCAAAAAGAAAGTACTGTAATATTTTTGCCAGCACTAGTGCATTTTTTTGTCCCTGTGTTTGCATGGATACAGATGGATTTTAATGGAGGCCATAGGAACAGGAATTTTTCCACATTCATTATCAATCGGAGAACATTCTTTTTTCCCCAATTCCTGTCTATACACATAAACACATAATACACAATAGATTTAAGTATATTTAATCTAATCTAAACAACTAGAGTTTGGTGAAACTGGTAGAAGGATTTGGTATCTGACAAGACCAAAACATTTTAGTGGATTTGGATAATTAGGTGGGTTCAGAAAGTATTTTAATAGTTTTTGAATACTGCAAAGTTTGGTTATTGTGTTTTTATAAACCACACTATAAGACTGATTACCCTGAAAACCATAGATGGAGAATATGCCTTAAAAGAAAACATGAAATTTTGGAGTGGATCCAGATAAAGATCTTTTGGCCAGGTTTGCAGCAATGAATGATATTAGTTCTGTTCCACCAAGTACATAATGATCTTTCTTCACTATGTTCATTTTGTTTTTTGCTGTTTTCTTTGTGTTTGTTACAACCTGCCTCAAATTGATATAATGTATGAACTACACTCATCTAAAACTGACATGTCCACTGAATAAAAGATTATTGGACGGCTTTTCTCCTACACAACCAGCTTTATTCAAAATGGCTGTCAGGGTTGGAGAAAAAAAACCCCATTGTCTTAACATTTTTAAAACAGATGACCACTAAAGCTTTAAGACTGCAACGTTTGATTGCAATGTATGAGAAATAGAAAACCATTTCAAAATCTATTCCTTGCTTTAGAAAGCTTTAGCATTGAAATATATTATATGAATATCTATTTTATAGCTATTTGCTGTGTAGAATCACAAATGACCCACAACCAGTTCTGTTGTATTCAATCCACGAGTCAGGAAGAAGGACCGTTTCTTTAACAAATAAAATGCTCTTAAAATCTGACTGTAGGGAAGTCTAAAAATCATTTGCAACCGTGGCTATACAAAAGCAGGAAAATTATGCAATTACACTTTATAATGAAAAGGCAAGTACATGAAAGTATTCAGGAAAGATCTCACATCTGTTTATTTACACATTATAATGAACCATGTCTTATTCATGAAAAATTAATATTTTATATTGTGATATCACAGTTATTGTTATTGTCATCAAACAGTAATGATTCATAAGTTGTTATTTTTTTTAAAACAAAACTGTGAGCACTGGGAGAACTGGTCCAGGTCATGTCCCTGGTAAAGAGTTAAGTGGCTCTGGGGTGGTTGGGGGGCTCACAACTATAGCACCACACACGGCTGACCAGGGTCTCACTAGCAGTCTACTTGTCTGCTTCCCCTGCAGTAAAGCCTTCATAAGAGATGGGAAGAATGCTAAGAGAGCAAACATAGATTTCCTGCTGGGGGGATGGAGGAGGAGAGGGAGGGCAGTTGGAGTGTGGTGGGGTTGACTGCCCACATCAAATTCCCCTCCTTTTCTCTCGCCCCTCTGCCTTTCTCCTCTCGTCTCCTTCTCATCTGCCCGGCTCTGGAGGGACCCACTGTTTGTCAGCCAGGCAGTGGAGCGTCTCCTGCTAAACCCACCTCCTCACGCTTCTCTCTGCTCCCTTTTCTCTCTGTGTTTCTCTCTCTATGAACCTCCACCTCTCAGTGGCTCTGTTTTGTTTGCCTTTTCACAATCCCTGTTTCTTACTCTTCTCGGATCCATTATACACAATCCCTTCACTCTCTTCATTCATTCACTTTCAGGGGTGCCTATTAATAAAATCCAGGGAGTTGAACAGGGTTAGCTTTACTCTGTTAAGTGCAAAGCAGGGGGAGAGATAATAGACGTTAATTTGATCCTGAGGAATAGTTCCCATGTTAACACTGAATTCCTGTTACCCAGACAGTAAATATGAGAAATTGAGAGTGACTAGCCATTTAAGTGTTTCAGGTCTGTGAACATTTTGTGTAATTTCCACAGTTGCTTCACTGAATTAATAAACTACACTTCAATGCAGTGTCGGGAGGATTACTTTTAAAATTGACTCCACTTCCCTCAAATGTATTTTGTAATATATTCAGTTAGATTAGTCAATGCAACCTATTTTAAATACTGTGTATTACTTAAACATTATCTTATATAACAGCATAAATGAACGAAGGCTTACTTGAGTCGACATTTGTATTGTTTTCCTCCATCGTATCAACAGACCAAATGCATTTGAGCCGCACTGCATGTGTGAAATACTTCAACACAGAGGAGCAAAGGCTTTAACTTAACAGTATGTGAAAAAAAATGTAAATTCATTCATGCATACATTGGACATATTCCCACGTGAGTTTATTGAAACCTCTATCTCAACAAGATAGATAGCATATTATGGTTTTCAAAATCTGTTTTCCAGATACCATCCGATATTCAATGGGCGGTAGGGAAAAGTAGGGAGGCATTAAGATAGGTTAGCCAAACTAGCCAGCACATCAGCCGACACACTGAACTAAATAATTCATTTAAAGATGTTTCCTTCACATTAAAGTAGTGTCTTTGGAGAAACTACTGGAAAGCAGAATCTGCACCATGCAGTCAATAATGATAACATCTCTTTCTCTTTTTCAGTGTTTCTGGTAAAATGTGAAATGTAAAGTTGTGTTAAACTAATCCTTTAAAGAAATCTGTTAATTTCAAACATAACTTCATGTATTAACAAACATGTACCACTATTATACGGTATGTATGTTGTCACACCCCCATCACTGCTTGCAGTGCAGTAAGTTCCCATTGAAAATTGATTTTAAATGTGGAAGTCTACCTGCACGAGTATCACTGTGAATACATGGAGCTGAGAGAAGTCTCATGTAATTCCTAAAACGATGTGGCCAGAGTCGACCTCATTGAAAATGAAAAAAGATGGAGCATATCATACTTACCAGATATTAAGATTGCATCATTCAGACTGTCAAAAGGTTTTGCAGATAATTTCTTAACCTGAAATAATTCCAAAATAATTGCTGCCTATCAAGAGTACTGGGAACACTGTGTTTTAATCAATGCATTGCTTATCATATTTAAAGACTGTAGTCACCTAAAATAAAATGTATTTCACACGACAAAAAAGAGGAGGGAGAAGTATCTTCAGCCCTACACAAAAAGGTTAAAGGAACAAAATTTATTTCATTCATTTCATTTTATTTATTGATTTAAGATCTGGCTAAAATGACCCCTTTACTTCAGTGTCATACTCCAAATCGTAATAGTTTGGTTGTCATTTCATTCAAGGAGGATATCCCCTTTATTTTTGTTTTGCCTCCTTCCCTTTCCGATAACCAGCCACTTTCCAGGCCCAGTTAGCTCAGGCTAACTCCACATGTATGCCAAGATTAGCAGGAGAACATGGGGCTTTATTGATTTCTGGAGCTGTGAGATGACAACTTGAGTCCCAGATCTCCCTGTTTATATCTGATTGACTTCAACCGCCTTGTGGACTCTGATAAAGGGAAACAGCAGGGAATGAGAGAAAAAATGCACCAATATACACTTCTCTAAAAAAGGCATTGCCAGTTATTTTATCTTGTTCATTGTACAAACATGTGTGTGTTTTGTCTTAAGTATACTATTGTTTAAAGTTGTTTTTGCGAAAATACCAGGGGATAGTCTATTGTGGCACACCGCTGAGATGCCAGGTCAGATTGCAGGAAGTGCTGAAACACAGGGAGTTGACTCGCTTTGGCATTTGGAGGAGGACATCCCTGTAGACGAAACACAACATGCCTGCAGATGTGTCCTGCAGCTGGGGATGGTGGATCGCAAACTGCCACAACAAGAGAATCTGGAAGATTAGATTAAAAGGAGTGACATCGACTATATAGCTGCAACTCTGTCTCTGTAAGGGGGGAGCTGCCACTACCACCACCCCAGACAGGACAAACAGAGCTTGGGTGCATCAAATTCAGCTTCTCTGATTTATCATTGTTTTGTAAGCAAAATTGGTTTACTATACAGTAATTTGTTTCCCCATATTTCTTGAGACAAATGACACAGCACACACATTAGATTGTCTGTAGGTCGTTTTTGGTGAGTCACAAACAGCAAATCTCTCTGTCCTGTCAACCAGGTATGTCACATTTTTTATCCTTAAGGATTCAAGACATCACTAGATGTATGAATCCCTTTCCCTTTGTCTTTGTGTCATTGAAATGCATAGATTAATCGCTGACAGTCTATTGACTGATCTGCCAAGCCCTGTTAAAACCAACTGGCAGCTTCTCCAAGACTAAAGCATACATTGCATCCTTTTATACTAACAACAAACTTCCTTTCTTCCCTCCAGCTATTTATCTACCTTTCAATTCATGTCACCTTTCATTTCTCACTGTTGTTTCCAGCTGTCTTATTGCCCGACTCCTGGTCTTGAAAGAAGCATGTTGATTTCAGGCAGCTTGCCAACTTTGTTTTCCCTACCAACATACCACAATTCTATGATTGGCCCATTAATGTCTCCTTGAAGCTCCTCTCCCTAAACGCCATGAGCAACTTCAAAAAACACACATTACAAGGTGCCACTTATTTTTTTCCTTTATTTTACCAGCTGAAATGTTTGAGAACCAGTTCTTATACAAAAATCTGATCCGACCGAGAGGCTCCTATAAGTAAAAAGTACAAAAACACATAGGTACATATTAACATACAAACATACAGTACAAAAGAAATCAATGAAAATAAAATGAACCAAGCATGAAGAGAAGTGAGAACTGATGTCTGACTGAGAACCAGGGTGATTCATATATTCTTCGGGGATCTTGTTTCTGCTCTTTGCTGCTGTGGAAGAAGGGGAGGAGGCGAGAGCTTCACTTTTTGTCCGTCATATGTCATGGCCACTCTCAACGTCCATGTTCTGTATGTCTGAGTCTCCTGATCCAGCAGGAAACACTCTTTCAAATCCATGGAGTTAAGTACAGCTCAGCATAGCTGGGCTCTGCTCTCACCTTGCTGACACCGTCTCCTCATCAGACACCTCCTCTCTGCATGGGCTCAGGTGGTTGACAGGCAGCTGTCCATATGGGTGAACCAGGAGAGGACACACACTGTAGTGGGAAGTCATTGTCACTGCCCACCTCTCTGACACCTTAGCTGTTGTCACCTCTTTGATATAGACCCTTGTTGTGGATGCGCCTCACGCTACCTTATAAACAAGATACACCTAAAGTGACATCAGGGGAGATTTTTCTTTCTTTAACTCGGGTTCTATTTTTTTATGTCTCCTAGTTTAGTTGTTTTTTTGTTCTTTTTACTTCAGCAGCTCAAAATGCTGAATACAAACACAGATGACATCTTACTGGTTTTTATGGTCGTTGAATAATTATTTCAGTTAAATCTGAAGTGTAGCTAATTGTTGAGACTAAAACAGCGGACTTTGGCTCAAATGCTTGTCCGTGTCTGATTACCGCTTGAAGGAAAATTCAGCCACAAGGGCCCAAAGCAAGCCAGTGGCTGATGAAGACAAATGTGCAAACACATGTTGGCAGAATTGCTTTTTGGTTGAGCGTGATCGGCTATGCTCAAGAGGGCGGAACCAAGAGTTGTGATTTATAGTTTTGTGCTGTCCCTGGGCCACCACTGTCTGCTGCCTCCCACTACTGTAATTACCACGTGTGTCTATTACAATAGTTCTTCTGCCCACAATGCATCACTTCAGCCGAGAGGAGAGGAGAGGAGAGGAGAGGAGAGGAGAGGAGAGGAGAGGAGAGGAGAGGAGAGGAGAGGAGAGGAGAGGACAGATAATGTTGTTATTCCAACAGTGTTCTCTGCAAAAACATGAAACACTGACAGAGAGTAAAAATACACCACGGACGATGTGATAAAGGTCAAAAGAACAATGCTGAAGTGTTGAGGGATGCGCAGAAAAAAGCGAGAATAATGACAAGCACAGGTATCTCCCTTCAGTGTGACTTTATTTGGATGCTATCAACCATATCAGATAGTTAAAGTACATTCTTGCAATCATGCTCGCAAAAAGCTACAGTCTTTCTGTATTCTTTATTGCTACAGACCTGCCATAAATTAAATTTAGTTTATAATTTCAACAACATCGAGGTTGTTTTGATGGGTTTTTTATCCGTGGGTTTCACAACATATTCAATCTTGTTTTACATTACAGGTTCTCCTACATCTGCATCCCTGCTGACCGCTCGAAAGCCTCCAAACTGCTGGATTCAGTTTGCTTTGCCGTGGGCTTTATAGCATCTCCTAGTGGGCAAGCTGCCTGCTGCTTCCAGGCCTCTCAAAAAGAACGCTTTAAGTAACGTGATTTCAGTCAATACCTTCACTTTCCTCAGCAAATGCAGATTTCAGCATCTTTTGAACTTTTAAATTCATCTGCAGTATTTCCGTTATTAGTCATTTTCCTTCGCTGTGTTTTAGTAGGCGTGTGCACATTCCACTTCCCACACACTTTGTCAACACATTTGTCTGCATTAATTACAGTTTTGTTTAGATTTAATAAACAATGTTAAGTAAGGCAAGTGGATTTCCCTCTCAGACAAATTTGTTTTTTTACACCTACCTAAACAGAACCATCTGAGCTGAATCACCTTTTTCCTCTTCATTAGAGCTCTGAACCTGTAATGAGACCTGACGCTAAGCTCTGGGCAATGTCATTTATGCTGTAATTGGCCTCAGGGTGTAAAGGGAAGCCGTGCATCGATGACAAGCTGAGAGGATTAAATACTAGAGGGCTCACATACTCAAACAGTCACATTAAAAAAATAAAATTAACAAACAAGTCATACATATTAAAAAGAAAAGCATTCAAGATTTTCTTTGGAAAATATCACATAGCCATATTCCAGAGGATGCCTGAATCATGAATAGCTACAACATTTTTCAAACAAAAGTACTCAAACAAGGCAATGCTTGTGATGATTTTATAAATAGCTTTTAAATGACATTTTTCATTGTGTCATACAAAAAATCAGTTTCCATATACAGAAAGAATAAAGCTTGGCACAAAAAAATGGTTTCCGTTACAGTGCTGGTTGTTGGCAGTTTTGTCCATTGGTTAATCAAGGGTCATTTGTGTGAGTGAGGTCACACAGAGAATAGGGTTGTCTTCTCCGAACTGATAACATAGCTCATTAGAGAAATAAACATCTTCTTACTTGATCTCTGTGACCCAGGCTGAAGTGATTCTGCACGGCTGATTTCACAAGCCTTGATTTCTATAGGGTTTTGTGTTTTTATAGATGAGAAAGTAGAATTACCAAGAAACAGGAGTACTGATTGGGTCAAGATGGGGCTGATTGTGACTGATGAGTCTAAAAATCCTGGTCACTGAGTAATATAGAATATCAATATTTAAACATAAAAATCATGGTCTTTTAACATATTTTTTAATATCAGGTACACAAGCAGAATCAGCAAGTAAACACGTGTAACAGTGGCTGCTATTTCAGAAAGTCTGTACAATCTGAAAGTGCAGCAGACAAACTGTTTCTTGTCATTGTGACGTCGCTGTATGACACTTTAACATGATTTCTGTCACGTATTCAAGGGGGCTTTTCATTATATCCTGTGTGTACAACAGAGGAGGAAAGTATTATGGCTTTCTCACTTCCAAATTACTGCACAACAGTATTTAAAGGAAACAGACTTCTGAAAGCAGGAAACAATTAAGGCAAACTGGATGAAGCCCAATCTTTGTCATGGTTCGGTGTGGCGGTGCTGGGGGGTGTGGCGGTGCTGGGGGGTGTGGCAGGTAGAAAGGCCAAACCTGTGGGTGGAGCCTCGGCTCCACACCTGTTGGTCCTCTCCACACCTCACGCTCATCACCACGCCCGTTGCTGGTCTTCTCACCTGAACTCGATTGGTGTAATCACCACGAGGCTTCTTAAGCCAGGTTGTGTCTGAGCTCTTTGCCGGTTTGTTTCTAAAGGTTGGTTCTGATGTCCTGTCCTGAAGTTTTTGTTCCTGCCTTGTTTCTTTCTCTGTTTTTGTTTGCATTCTTGCCTGTGTTTTGAGTTTAAGTTTATTATTAAAATCATGAAGTGGTGCCCATGGAGTCCTGCATTTGGGTCCATACCCCTCCCTGTGTGACAATATTTTGCAATACAGAAGTGGTAGAATACAGCTTTATAAAAAAGGAGGCCCCAGTGTAAACCGGACAACAATGGATTAGACCGTTCGCTTCCACATGATGAAGTGACTCATTCTTATATCAATGATACCTTAGAGACAAATGCTGAACAAAACATTATCATTATTTTGTGTGTTAGTTTGTTTGCAACAGATGTTTGTATAAACCAACAGTAAAACTAATCAAGATTGAATTATCGGGCCCGACAATAGGCCAACTAGTTTTCATTCAAAACTGCTTTTAACACTCTTATCAGTAGTTCGAACTTTGATTTGTGGCGTGTGACTGACAAGTGTAGTTCCGCGGCTCCGACCACTAGGTGGCAGTGTCGCGACATCTAGTCTCGCGGAACAAGGAAGTGAAGTGTTAACAGGTAGCTAACAGCGATAATTACGTCGTGAATGCACGGTAAAAACAAGACCTCTGCGATTAAGACGTTAGTGAATTTATTGTGACACGGCTTACTTTGTTTTATCATAGGTTTGTGGTCGAGGTACTTGTTTCGGAGGTCTTTCTGTCTGCTAGCTAGCTGACCTGTTCCAGCCGCTTGTGTGTTGTCAGCGTTGCAGGTGCTTCTGTAGGTCGTCTCATCTGCTGCAACATGACGTCTATCAGAGGAATATCCTGGAGCTGTGTGGTCGCTGTGGTGGTCAGTTTGTTTCTCCTGGATGGTTTTGGCATCGCACAGGCAAAGGTAAAATATTCAACTCTTCACGATAGTTACATCTTTTCTGAGACATACAGTGTTTACATTCATAAACTTAATTTTTGAATAATATGTTCTGTTTCCCGTTAGTAGTGTTGATAAGCTTGTTGATGGTCACTCACTATCGTTAGCATTACTAGAGTATTTTACATTGAGCTGCGTTTTGCCTAAAATGCTAAGAAGAACGTGTTGTAATTTTCTCTGTAATCTGATAAGAACTGATAGGCTATAATAAATACCTTTGCACTACTAAAATATTTATATTTGTGTGTATATATATATATATAGTATTGTATATATATTTTATATATATTTGTAGCCTGTACTGTGTTTTAAGTAAAACTGATCGAGCAGTGTGTCCATTTTGTAATTTCCGTCTTTGGTTTTGGAATCTTAGCTTGGATCATTTTGTAAGGTCAAAGTGAGTGAAAGCTTTGTAGTAACCAAACAATGATTTTTTTTAAAAGTACTGTACCATAAAGGGAAGGTTGATTTTATCAACAATTAAAAAAGGAATGCAACAGAATTCATGACCTGTGAAAAGTTTCTGTAAATGATTGGTTGAATCTGAACGAATTACTGTTTGACAGGTGTTTCTTTGGAGTACAGCTATCTTTCTATTCTATTTATTCGGTTTATTTCTTTCTTTCCAGACATGTTATTACAGCAGACTTCACCTTCATCACTTTTGCAACATCAACAAAAACCGAAAAAGGGAGGAAAAAAAAGGGTTGACGGGTAGAAGCCATTTGGCTTGTAAAATTCCCGTCCCCAGAATCAAAAACATCTGTCATTACAACACATTATCGACCAATTTCATACATTAAATGTAACATTTCACAGTAATATTTTACCACAGGCACAACATAATAGTCTTAAGATGTTAATCATCATTTATGTCAGAACTGTAACCTTGCAAAGTCAAGTTTTTAAAAGCCTTTGTAAAGGTAGAGTTCCTAGACTCCTAACTTTGTTGTCCAGTTTGTTCCAAAGTTTGACACCAGTAAAAGATAATGAAAATGTTTTTAATGTAGTTCTTGCTTTCTTCTGTGAAAATGCTATGTTTCCTCTCAGTTGATAAATAGATTTATTATTCTGAGTTTGTGCTAATATATTTAGTGTTTTATACATGAGTTGAGCAGTTCTATAGCTTGTGATGTCATGTGTTTTCAGTAGTTTAGATTTAATGAATAATTGATTTGTGTGAGCTATATAATGAGAATTTTTGATAATTCTTATGGCTCTTTTCTAGGTCAAAAATAGAAGTTGTCAACAACTTTTATATGTTTCCCCACTCCTCAGCGCAGTAGTTCAGATAAGGCAGAACTAATTCACAATGAATCATATAAAGCACCTTCTGATTTAATAGTTTTCCACAGTATGGACACACTTCTGGCTAGTTTCTTTTGCAATTGTCTTACATGAGGTTTCCAATTTAGCATCTCATCAATGATCTCTCCTAGCATTTTGTAATCTGCAACCCATTCAATATTTACTTCCTTCGCCTTGATATTTATCTTGTGTTTGCAGTTTTTTCCCCCAAATAATATACATTTAGTTTTTGTTAGATTCAATGATAGTTTGTTTATATCACCCACAATTGCAGCTCGGCCAATTTCTCATTTACTGTCTGGGCTAATTTGTATATATCCACTCCTTTGAATAGGATAGTTGTATTATTTGCATATAATTAGAATTAAAATAAAGTATAATTTTTAGAACCTTTGAAATTTTACACAAATCATTTATGTAAATTATAAACAATTTTGGACCCAACACTGACACCAGTGGTACCCCACACACAATGTCTAGTGTTTTTGATGTCCACATCCCAATGTGACATAATATGTAAGTAGCTCTTTATCCATTCTAGTACTATACCCCTAAATCAAAATCTGTCAAAAGCTTTTTTGAGGTCGATAAAGATTCTTACAGAGTACATCTTTTGATCTATGGCATCAGTGATGACTCCAATAGTTTCTGTTAGTGCTAATGCAGTGGAGTGATTCTTCTTGAAGCCGTACTGGCCGCTGCTAAGAAGATTATGCTTTCTTATGAATTTATCCAGTCTGCTATTAAACGGCTTCTCTAGAATTTTTGATAACTGGTAGTATTGAAACAGGTCTATAATTCATAAAAGAATTTCGATTCACCGTTCTTAAATATTGGTACAGCAATTTTCATTCTGTTAGGAAACACCCGAGTTTGAAATGACAGATTACATATGTGCGTCAGTGGGGCTGGTATTACTAGTATGTCCTTGATTAGTTTCCTATCAATTCCATTCACATCAGTAGAGGCTTTTGTAACGCACTGGCTGACCAGTTGTCTTATCTCTATGTCCTTCACTGGCACCAGAAACATTGAGTTAGGGCTTTTTCCTCCATTGTTATGAAAATAATCCCAGTGCAAGTGTGAGACAGGAATGTTATCTGCCAGCTCAGGCCCGACACACACAAAGAATTCATTGAATTTATTAGAAACCTCATCCAGGTCCTTTAATTCCATATGTTTAATATTAAATTATTCCTGATAGGATGATTTGGCCTTATTTTGTTTTACGAAATTGTTCACTGTGTCCCATAGCTTTTTGGTCTAATTCTTATTTTCTGCTAGGAGATTACTATAGTATTCTTTCTCACAAGTTGTTATTGTAGCATTTAATGTATTTCTATATTTTTTATATCTTCTGCTTGTTCTGTTCCTTGCCTAATAATTTTTTTGTATAATATATTCTTTTTTCGACAGGCATTTATCAGTGACTTAGTCACTCAGTCATCTTAGTTTACATGATGAGTCTTCATGCAACTCTGTTGTGTTACTATGAATGAAAAGACTTGGACCCATTTTGACACAGATATTCTTGACAATTATAGAACTTCGAAGATGTTCGTTGTAAGTGCATCTGCCCTCCGTACAGAAACATCTCCGGCCACATATATAACAGAAACTTCTCCCAGAAGGATTGGTAAGAAACTTGCAGTTTTCAGTCATGATTTACACATGATATTGTGCCGAAATGTCTAAAACACAAGTACTTGTTTTCCAGTAACTGCCTCCATGTCGTGGAGCCCATGCCAGTGCCCGGCAGTGATGTTGAAGCTTACTGCCTGTTGTGTGAGTGCAAATACGAGGAACGCAGCAGCAACACCATTAAGGTACCGCTGGCTTTCTCGTCTGGTCAACCTCTCTCGCTTGAAACACATTTGTCAAGATGACAACCTGAATCATTTAAAACGTTTATTGTTTGTTATAAAGAGGAGAATTTTTCAGGGGACTGTGTTTTTACATCTGTGTATGATTAAAACTTCACATGTGCATCTGTAGGGACACATCATGAAAGAAATTTAAAACTCTTTCATATCAAAGGCTGAAAGGCAGTCATGCTAGAATTTTTGAATGTTTTTCTGAATTGGTTTTTATTGTATTTACCAGGTAACCATCATCATTTACTTGTCTGTCGTGGGAGCACTGCTGCTCTACATGCTTTTTCTGTTACTGGTGGATCCTCTTATTCGCAAACATGACACGTATACCCAACCGCTGCACAATGAGGAAGACTCTGAGGTAGCCTTTTTTTAACCTTTTTCTTTTTTTTATTTAATCACAATTGAAGGCCTTGAATTTAATGTTTTATTGTGTTCATTTTCAGGAGATGCGCCCACAAGTCGACCCCAACCAGGCCAGAGGGAACACAGTCCTGGAACGAGTTGAGGGAGCGCAGCAGCGGTGGAAGAAGCAGGTCCAGGAGCAACGCAAGACTGTTTTTGATCGCCACAAGATGCTTAGTTAAACCCTACATCTGACCTTAAGCCAGCTTTAGAGTAGGTACTTCCTCGAGCTCAGAGGTCTTATGCTGTCACCAGCTGCACTTTCACTAACCTCTTCATTTCTGCTGTATGCTGCACCTTTCTGGAAACGTATTTATGCCTTCACTAACAATTTTTAAACTTTCTCATAGCGAGCAGATTTTTTTCCCATCCATTCTGTGTAAGATTTAAGGACATTAAATGCATGTTTTCACACTCTTAACTGCAAGAAATAATTTCAGCAAATTACAATGCAACAGATTTTGAATATCTTGATAAAGTAAAACTGTTAGCAGCATCATTTTTTGTCGGTTAATGAAATGGATTGCAGTACAAATATTATTTATGAATGTTGATTATATTATTTAATTGAAATATTCACATACTTTATGAATTTGTATGGTAAACTGTTAAATTACTTGGGCATGATTAGTATGACTTTGACTCTTGGAGTAAGTAGTGGGTGGTAAATCATAGGCTTTGGTAATTTTATAGCATTTATTTACCTGCCCAAAATGTGCCTTTTTATTTTTCTCTCATTGTGTGCATCGGTGAGTGTTAACACCAGAGAAAAACTTGGATCTTACTGCATCATCTATGTGAAACATAGATGATCAATGTGAAACATAGATGATACAGTAAGGTCTAGTTTGAGCTTACTAGCTAAACCTTTTTGTAAAAGTTTTTTTGAGATGCATCATATATTTGTGTTTGCATTTTGTTTGATATTTATACTTAGAAAAGGAGAGCAGGGCATGCATTAGAGCTTTAAAGTTACCCTCAGTCAAATCAAATCTGTCACTTTAAAATTTCACATCAAATCAGTAAATCTGCTGATCATGGGGTTGATTATGTCACGGTCACTGAATTTCCCATTTTATCATATTATTGATAATTGAGGAATTATGAATACAACAATGACACATGCACAGTCTTAACTACTGAAATTATATTCATCTGTACTGTTTGTTTTATCATATATTTTTATTGATTGAAATATAATTTAAAATCTTTGGTATTATTGTTTTGTATATATATTTATTTCCATTTTAACTGTGGTATTATACTGGTTTGCACTGGCTTGATATGAAATGATAATAAAAATACCCTAAGTGCAAGAATTTATTTTTCGTTTCACTTGTTACACGTGCTGCAGAAGGCGTTGCGACTCTGTCAGCACTAGGGGGCGCCAGAAGACACTATGTGAACCCTGTGATTCAAAAAAAACATTTTTAATGAACAGAGATATGATATTTGGCTAAAAAGTCTTAAACTGTCACAATCTTATTTTATCTAGATTGTCTACATTAATGTAGTAAGACTGGCAGTAATCCAGCATCCAGTTATGCTGTGATATAAACACTTTGTTATAGTTTACAATCCCATAATTAATGTCTGTCTTCGTATTTTAAACATTAGTTCATAAATTACATGTTGAAGTTCTTCATTCAGGTCTATGACATCAGGCAGTTTCATGGAAACATTTTAACACCCAATTAAAATTCATGATTGCTGTGTAAACCTTTAATAAATTGTTTTATAACAGATAGATAGGGGTAAATTTGGATAAATGGGTGTTTTACTGTATATTATGTTTACAGCTGAATATGGGTGTTATAAATCAAGAACCACATCAATCAGCCGGAATTCTTACACCAAATAACTTTAATGAGTGAGACCCGACACAACAGACCTATTGGAATTTGTCCCTGCAAGCGATATCTTCACCTGTACAGTATCAACAGAACACTAACTCACTCGTCTGTCATTTCCCTCCTCTCTGCCGGCTATATTTTACAGTTTAGTGTAACCTAACAGTCAGTGTCCAGTATCTGTTGTGAAGGGAGGGGGTCGGTTCAGGGGACCTAGATGTGCTTTTCCGCTCCTGCAAAACCCCTCTAACTGTGTCCATGCTGCCCCTCCCGGCCCCACTTACTCCCATGGTCCCCACCCAGCCCCCACCTTCTTAACCATCCCCAAGCATGGCCAGTCAGTGGTTCACATACTAAATTTAAACTTGAGCAGGGCCAACTGCTCATCCAGCCTCTCTGGGATCCTGTTAATTTCCCTGCCAAGGGGATTTTTCTGTCAGTGGCCCTCAGAAGGAGAGGCCTGTGCCTCCTTGTGAGTGAGAATCAGAGGGAGAAGAGAAGACGGGGCACAGGGTGGTGGAGAGACACAGACACAGGATCGACACAACTTGGATCCCAGAGAGGGCCCTCATAACAGGGAGCCATTCACTGCCTCCTTTTGGGATTATACAGTGAGAGGATACATTTCTGGAGAACTTGGTGGCTGACTCAGGTGGACGTTTCAAAATGGCGGCTAATGCAGAGGCGGCCAAGCCGGTCATCATGAACGAAGAGGAGCTGAAGAGGAAGCAGAGGGAGAAGCTGAAGAAGCTTCAGGCTACGGGGGGAAACCCTCGACCAGCGAGGTCCCTCTTCCTCTTCACTCTTAAAAATCCCTTCCGCAAGGCCTGCATCAACATTGTGGAGTGGAAGTATCCTTTTGGATTTTTAGGCGCACCTTCAACATTCTTTTGAAATCACAACCCTTTATTCACTTCATGAAGAGACGGCATAAAAAACTTATCCTAAATCTTATATTATCTTAAACATATTTTGGCCTTAAATGAAAGATATGCCTGGTCCTGAAGAGAGGCCTCTAAGTAGGCCCTGACTGACTGATGCAGACAGTGGGTGTCTGCAGGCCAGTGAATTATCATGTAGCTCACCTGTGGTAAGTACAGCCAGGCAAAGACCCCTTTAAATCTGTGTTAAGGCTCTGCCTGAAGTGTTAAGACTTTTATTTTACATCTGGCAGTCTGGTGTGAAAGTCAAAGTTGAGGCCATCATGCTTTCCCCCTTAGGTTTACATCCAGGATATAGAAGCAAATAATATTGCTCCTCATTACTGTCCTGACATTCAAGTAGAAGCAGACTGGAGGCTTGATGCTTAAAAACAGAGCAGACTGCTGAGTGATGGTATGGGCCCTTATAGGGGAGGGGGGTTCCTGGATAATATGTATTTCACATTCAAAATAGAATCCACTCATCACATATTTCCAGTAACTACACCACATTGACATTATTAGTGAGCTGGGTTGTGAATGTAAATGTTGCTATTGTTATTATGATTATTATTATTATTACTATTATTGTAATAATTTTTTCAAACAGTATCTGGGAGTGTCTCCATATGATCAGCCATACCATCACACTTTAATCACATTGCTGTGTGATTTTATAGCAATCGCCACTGCCGTCGTATTTAGAGCAAAATTGCAGACTGAACAACTCTTGTTTCTGTACTTTTGAAAAAAAAAAATCTTATCACTGCCCACATTGCATCTGGCATAATGTCCAAATATTTTCTCTTTCTTCTGTGAGTAAACGGTTCATGTTCTTGGGCCTGTGCAGCTGTCAGCTGGCATCACAGGGAGGCATGACGCTAACCTGGCAGGAGAATGCTCTGAGAGCGCCCCCTATGGATAAGAATGAAGCATCACAGCAGACAAGATTACGTGCTGTGAGGCTGTGCTGTCAGGGATGATGTTTCAAGCAGTATTTAGAGACATTAACCAACGTTTATTTACAGTAATTTGATTTATTACATAAGCTCCATAGAAAATTGCCCAGACAAAGCAATCGATTATTCGATCTAATGGTTTTATTCGCAAGATATGACTTTAATAACTCAGATACAATTATTAATAAATATTACAGGTAAATATATTCTTCGTTTTGGCATAGTGGGGACTTTACCACTCCTTAAATGTTATTTTCCTGAGTCTCCTCATCCAGAACTTTTGAGATCATCATCTTATTGACCATCTTTGCAAACTGTGTTGCTTTGGCCGTGTTCCTGCCCATGCCTGAAGAAGACAGTAACAACACCAATGCAAGCTTGGTGAGTCTGAGTGTGAACACACACACACACACACACACACGCACGCACGCACGCACGCACGCACGCACGGACACACACACACACACACACACACACTTTTATGGATGCTTGACTTCAACAGGAGCCAGTTATTGATTTTATTTCTCTGTCATACTAAATATAAAAAAACATACATTTACTCATGGCCTTTTGTTTCTGAAGGATATTTCACTCTAACTAGACACTGATCACAGCCTTGTTTAACAAATTAAAGTGACTGCTTTGAGCCAGCCAAGTCAAAAACGTTACAGCTAAGTAGTTTATTTGATCAAGTCACTTTTAAATGCCTCCAGACTGAACTCACTCCTTTCTTTGGAGTCCTGTCTGTTCCTGCATGAAGCTGAAATGGGTTTTTGTGTGTTTTTTATGACTTCATGCTGAGGTTCATAAATACAACCATTTAAAATGATCTGTGTTCAGCTTTTTCTTAATAATAATGGAAGCATTTATTGATCTGCTCATAGAAACTGACAGCAGATCCACAGTTCCTTTTGTTAAAGTAGCGTAGTACTGACAGGTGTTGATGTGATTACAGGAGTTGTTATATTTTAAACTGATCTTGGTGTCTTTACATTGCTGTATAACTCAGGGATAGAACAATACGACCCGGGGATGAGCAGAGTGTATGCGTGATGTTTTGCACTATAGATAAACTGCTCATTGTGAGAGAGCCGATATGCTGATCGCTGTTTCTGCTGACATTCATCTCCAGTAGGTAGATATCAGCTTCTTTCCACCATTCAGTCAAGATATGCACACAACAGTAGGTTAAAGCTGTTACTCCTTCTGTTACACAACCGACTGACCCATGCAAGTCAGACCTCTGGGTCTGAAACTGACCCTGTTTCTATCCATAATTGTCATACTTCTTTCTTAGCTATTCCTCCGAGATGAGCTATGTAAGAAGAGCCAACAGGCTTAAGTGAGGCGAAGTAGGTCAATGCCCTGACAGCATTACTCCAGTGATGCAGGTGGATTCAGGAGAGTCCACAGGTGTTGCCTCAAACAGGCACATTTATACTCATACAGTCATAAATCATGACACTTTGTAACCCTTATACTCCACATTTGTCTCATCTAAATTATGCTTCTTGATTTTCCATGTATATTATTGCTGATTAGCCGTGCAGTGGTGCAGTGGGTAACACTGTTTCACAGCAAGTTCTCCTCCTTCTGTGTGGAGTTTGAATTTTCTCCTTGTGTCTATGTGGGGGTTGTCCAGCTTCCTCCTGCCACTACAGACATGCAGCGTACATGAATTAGTGACCAAATGACACACAGGCAAAGTTCTGAATGAGGAGACTCAGGAAAACAACATATAAGGAGTGGTAAAGTCCCCACTATGCCAAAAGGAAGAATGTATTCACCTGTAATATTTATTAATAATTGCATCTGAGTTATCATATTCATATCTTGTGAATAAAATAACTAGATTGAACAATCAATTGATTTGTTTGAGCGACTTTCTATAGAGCTAAAGTAATAAATCAAATTAAATATGAGTATGAGTGTGATTGGATGTTTTTCTTTCATCTAGTGCTATGAGCTGGTAATTTGTACCCTATCCCCAAAAAAGGCCCTAAAAGTGCTCAAGCGAATTTTAATGGTAAACTAGATGGGACTTGGACAGATCATAACAAGAATGGTATGTCCAAGTTGTACCCTACTTTTACCCTGGGCCATCCAAGAAAGGGTCAGACCCCACTTCAACCCTACAGATGATTAGCAGTTTCAGAAAATCACTGAATGTGTTTTGTATAAATTTTGTTGATTAAGTCATTAATCACAATGTGACTCAGCGCCACCAGTCAGTTTAAATCTCATCAGATTGTATTTATTCCACAAGCTATCGATTTTATCTAATTCAGCAGCTATTGCTATTCCTGTTGGCTGCCCTTTAAAGTTCAATCATTCCGTATCATTAACTTCCTAAAATATCATTTTCTGTTCTTTGTGGCTACAGGAAAGCTTGGAATATATCTTTCTGATCATATTCACCTTGGAGTGCTTTTTGAAGATAGTGGCGTATGGATTTGTCTTTCACGAAGGGGCCTATTTACGGAACTGTTGGAACATATTGGACTTTGTTATCGTCTTCATGGGGTAAGATGAGCTTTGAGCTGCAGGTGGATATTTCCACCAGTGAAGGGTACAGCTTCTCTTCTGACACATCAAAACTGCATTGTCCTGCTGAATGTCCATATTGTGATGCTCATTATGAGTTTTTAAGCAGTCAGAGGTAATGTTTAATCATCTTCCCCTGCAGTCTTTTTACATTTGCATTGGATACCTTCAACAAGATAGCAGGTGTACCGTTGGAGAAGGGTGGGGGGTTTGACATGAAGGCATTGAGAGCCTTCAGAGTTCTGCGACCCTTACGTCTTGTCTCCGGAGTGCCCAGTGAGTGATTTTTCTGTCATCCAAAATCACTTCAGAATAATAATGTGATGAAGAAATTACTGCTTGTGAAGTTTTGTTCTGTTGTAATGTTTTGGTTTTGCTGTTCACATTCAGGCCTGCAGGTGGTAATGAACTCCATCCTAAAAGCTATGCTGCCCCTGCTGCATATCGCCCTGCTGGTCTTCTTACTGGTTACCATCTATGCCATCATGGGACTTGAGCTGTTTAAATGCAAAATGCACAAGACTTGCTATTACATTAACACAAGTAAGCACTGTGGACACTATCTTTCTGATTTTGCTACAATTTCAGGAAAACATCCCTGATTTTATGCTCAAAAGCTCCTCTCATTCTCTCGGACCAACAGATATCTACGCCACAGCAGAAGGCGAGCTGCCTGCACCCTGTGCTCAGGCTGGTAACGGACGTCGCTGCTTAACAAACGGCTCTGAGTGTCGACCAGGTTGGGAAGGTCCCAACAATGGCATCACCCACTTTGATAACATTGGTTTTGCCATGCTTACTGTCTACCAGTGTATCACCATGGAGGGATGGACCAAAGTGCTTTACTGGGTCAGTGACTGCTTGTCATTTTTTCAGTGCCGTTTTAGAGAAATTGTGCTCTCAACAAAGGATTTATTTTTGCCTACATTTCGATTTAGATAAACGATGCCATAGGAAATGAATGGCCCTGGCTGTATTTTGTTCCCCTCATTCTGTTGGGTTCCTTCTTTGTGCTCAATCTGGTTCTGGGTGTTCTCAGTGGGTAAGACTACTCTCTTCAGCCCCTCTCCTACACTTTGCCTCCAAATATGGAAAAAGTCAAATAAATCACGTGTTTTTACTCAATTCATTCAGAGAGTTTACCAAAGAGCGAGAGAAAGCCAGGTCACGTGGAGAGTTCCAGAAATTACGAGAGCGCCAGCAACTGGATGAAGACCTGCATGGCTACATGGAGTGGATCACTCATGCCGAAGTCTTGGATGCAGACAGAGAAGGCAAAGGTCAGTGCTGTAAACCGCCATAGAATCCATCCGTTGTAGAAATTCTGTTGAATTACAGCTGTTATTCCATTGACAGGACTCCTGCCTTTAACAAGTGATTCAGAGACAGACAGCTTATACGATCTTGAAGGCAAGAGTCGAATCGTCTATTACTAGTGAGTCTGCTGTGAATATGCACATGATTTCAAGCGTATGCAAACATATGTTTTATTGTTTTGTTCTTCTTTTTTTTCCTTTTTTTCCTTTTTAGCCGCCTGGCCCGTCGCTGGAATCGCTTCTTCAGGATGAAGTGTCTGATTTATGTGAAAACCAAGGCCTTTTACTGGATAGTGATGTTACTCGTCTTCCTCAATACCTTGACAATTGCAACAGAGTACCACCACCAGCCTGACTGGCTCACTTCCCTACAAGGTTGGTTGATATAAAAATATGTTTATGTATCTATTATAGTATTTGTTTTACATAAATTCCATGGCCTCCAGCTTAGTTGTTCTTCCTCTCTTCACACAGATGTGGCCAGTCGTGTTCTACTGGTTCTCTTCATCATAGAGATGTTTGTGAAGATGTATGCTCTGGGTCCTAGAGCGTATTTCATGTCTCTGTTCAACCGCTTTGACTTCTTCGTTGTGCTCTGTGGAATCCTGGAGATGATTATGTTTTCTGCAGGAGCCGTAGCCCCCCTGGGTTTCTCTGTTCTTAGGTGTATCCGCCTGCTGAGGGTCCTTAAAGTCACCAAGTAGGTTCTTCCCATAAGTGATCATGTTGGTCTATGTTAGCTTTGTAATTTCCTGTCATCTAACTCCTCTTGACGACCAACTGTTTTGCAGATATTGGACCTCTTTGAGTAATCTTGTGGCCTCTCTGCTCAACTCTGTGCGCTCCATCGCTTCCTTGCTCCTTCTTCTCTTCCTCTTCATCGTTATTTTCTCACTCTTGGGGATGCAAGTGTTTGGGGGGAAATTCAACTTTTCTGACACCAGACCCAGGAGAAGTAACTTTGACAACTTTCCTCAGGCCCTCATCAGTGTGTTTCAGGTGCGACTAGACAGACGAATTCATACAGAACTCCTTTCTCTGTGATTAATGTAAACCAAAATCTCCTCCATCCTTTCATCCTTAATTTTTCCTGCTGTTTGACTCATGATTAAATCTCAGATCCTAACAGGTGAGGACTGGACCACCATCATGTATAATGGCATCATGGCGTATGGAGGGCCTGTCTTTCCTGGCATCCTGGTTGCTGTCTACTTCATCATCCTTTTTGTCTGTGGAAATTGTATCCTTCACATGCAGTCGCAAAGTCATCTATGGCTAAACAGAACAGCTTGTAGAGTATTTGATTGTAAACCAAATAAGAGGTTTTAACCAGAGGATGGGTCTGGATGAAAAGTCAGGGTAATCACAAAAATCTGGAAATATGGTCTCAACCCAATAACTATCTGCACAAAACTTTCCTGTCTATGCAATGATTGTTATGAAATTTCATTTCACTCAATAAACATGCTCCAAAAATAACTAACAGATTTAAAAACGTAGCAATCATATAAAATTTTAAGAAGTTCCTGAACTTGCAAACCAGATATCCTTCTCAATGTCTTTTTGGCCATTGCCGTCGACAACCTGGCAGAGGCTGAAAGTCTGACTTCAGCTCAGAAAGAAAAGGCAGAGGAGAAGTTGAGGAGAAAGCTACTCAGGTGACTCAAATAATGCCAACATTTAAACCCAAAGGAGATGAACTCCTCCAGCCCCTCATACAACAACTGCTTCTGTTATCTAACAGATCCAAAATGCCTGACAAGACAGATGAGGAGAGGGAAAGGATTGCTAAGAAACTGGCAGAGCAGAGAGCCAAGACGGAAGGCATGCCCACCACAGCGAAGGTTGGTTTAGATTTTGGCGATAATATTAACTTGGTGTGATGTATAATTCACAAACATAAGTACCTATATTAACCTTTTTTTTCCAGCTCAAAATTGATGAGTTTGAGTCGAATGTAAATGAAGTGAAAGATCCTTTCCCGCCTAATGACTTCCCAGGTAACTCAAATGATTTCTTTAACTTCCTTTCTTACATCTCTGACTGAAACACACACAGTTTTATTAGAAGTAATGGATTACTGGAATTCATATCCATTGCACTGGCTCTTAACCAGCGCTGCTATCTTGGCAGGTCTTACAGTATAATTATAGTAACCCCATATTATTATTAGACTTATCTGATTCCCTGAGCCAAGTTTAAGCCGTATCTAAAGTTAGGCTCTATTCTCACTACTCTAGTGACTACCATATAAAGTCTGCAACGTGAATTATTGTAGCAAGATTTGTATAAATACATGAGTCAATTAATGTGTCATCTTCTTTTAGCATTTGTTGCACTACAACATGACTACTATCATTTATTACATGTACTGTATTATTGAACGTATTCTCATCCACATCATAGGTGATGATGAAGAAGTAGAGCCTGAAATCCCCATCAGTCCTCGTCCACGACCAATGGCCGACCTGCAGCTGAAAGAGGAGGCTGTCCCGTTGCCTGAAGCCAGCTCTTTTTTCATTTTTGGCCCTCAAAACAAGTATGAGTATACAGTAACACTGTCTCATGATAACACAACATTGACCTGACTGGCATCACTGATGGCTGTGTCTCTTATAATTACACATTCAGGTTCCGTAAACTATGCTACAAGATCATCAACGCATCGTCGTTCACCAACTTGATCCTTCTGTTTATCCTGCTGTCCTCCATCTCTCTGGCAGCTGAGGACCCCATCGACCCGAAGTCCTACAGAAACAAGGTGACCGTTTATATGATCACAACAATTTGGACATTAGCTGTTGAGCTAAAGACACATATAAGGATCATTTGTGCTTTTCCTGCAGATATTGGAAAAGGCTGACATTGTCTTCACAACTGTGTTCACTATTGAGATTGTACTGAAGGTAATGGATATTTTATCTTTTGCCTTATTTGACTTTGGCTTGCATTTTCGAAGTTAAGCTATCAGTAATAATAAATGATAATACGATATATATTCCTGGGTCTGATTTATCTGACTGACAGATGACAGTATACGGAGCATTCATGCATGAGGGCTCCTTCTGTCGTAACTCCTTCAACCTCCTGGATCTGCTAGTGGTTGGAGTCTCCCTACTTTCAATGGGAATGGAGTGAGTGAACATGTTTAAAATAACGTAAATGTTTTAATTATCTTAACTGCTTCAACTTAAAATTTAGTTATGCCAAGATGCATAGTTGAAGACATGTTTTTGGTTGTGCTTGTAAACAGATCCAGTGCTATTTCTGTGGTGAAGATTCTCAGGGTGCTGAGGGTGCTGAGGCCTCTCAGGGCCATCAACAGAGCCAAGGGCTTGAAGGTATGAAACACATGCAGTAATTGGTCCTTCAGTGATCAAATGGTGAATATATTAACTGACAATTGTTGCTAATAGCAAAAAATATTATAAAAACAATGTACTTTTGTGCAACTCTCAGTGCACTCAAGGATGCCTGAAGTAACACACAAAACTGACACTTGGTACAAAAAGTTAGTAATGTGACGAGATAAACACGATTAAAATAATTACATTTTCATGTTTCCAATTTCTTAATCTTGATACTAATTTCTAAATATAACTATTACGTAAGTAAAGATTTATTTAAAGGACAAATGACAAGTATTAATCACTGGTCATTGTGTGTCTTTGATGACAGCATGTGGTCCAGTGTGTGTTTGTGGCCATCAAAACCATCGGCAACATCGTCCTGGTCACAATGCTGCTGAATTTCATGTTTGCCTGCATTGGAGTTCAGCTCTTCAAGGTGAGCTTTTAACTAATGTTGTTGGCTCAGTATGTAACATGATTCCACCGCATCTCCAACTGAATATACTGCTAATGCATTAATTTATCATCAATCACCCCCCCCCACCCACCCCCAGGGTAAACTCTACAGCTGCACAGACCCCTCCAAAATGACTGAGGAGGAATGCCAGTAAGACGAACATCACTCACACACCAGGGATGGTCATTTCTGTGAGGCCGTCTCAGACTGACGGGCTCACTGTGTCTTTTGCCAGGGGATTCTTCTGGAAGCCAATGGAGAATTCTCTACAGGACACAGTTTTGGCTAAGAGAGAATGGCTCAATGGTGACTTCAACTTTGACAATGTGCTCTATGGCATGTTGGCTCTCTTCACTGTTTCCACCATTGAGGGCTGGCCAAAGTAAGCAAAACATAATTTTTATATTGATGAATTTTAATCCTATCTGTTTGATTGAGTTAAATACAGAACATCTTATTACGTGGATATAGATTTGGGAAGTAATTTCACTGCCCAGAGACAGAGATGGTTGTGGAAGTTATAAATCCTTTTTAATCTGATGATTTATTCATTTAATCTCTACAAATCAGCCACTGGCTCTGATACTTGATCACTTTCCTGCCAATTTCCCCTCCTCTCCAAATATCACTGTGTTTATGTCCAGATTGTTATACAGAGCCATTGATTCAGACCAAGAAGACATGGGTCCCGTTTTTAACAACCGTGTGGATGTATCCATCTTCTTCATCATCTACATTATCCTCATTGCTTTCTTCATGATGAACATCTTCGTGGGTTTTGTCATCGTCACTTTCCAGGAACAGGGAGAGGAAGAGTATAAGGATTGTGAGCTGGACAAGAACCAGGTAAGACCCGGACTCATGGTGCTAACCTAAAACATGGTACTCATTTAAAACACAGCTTGTGTCTCCCTGCAGCGCCAATGTGTGCAGTACGCCCTGAAGGCTCGTCCTTTGAGGTGCTACATCCCCAAAAACCCCTACCAGTACAGGATTTGGTACATTGTTACCTCTTGCTACTTTGAGTACCTCATGTTCTTCCTAATTATGCTCAACACCTTGTGTCTGGGAATGAAGGTATGCAAACTCAGGGCATGTTGTATCCTATTGAGAATGAATTGAGACTACTGTCGAGATCCAAAAAGAAGAGATCATTGTTTCTCACAGCGTTGTAATTATAATTATGAGAAAATGCACACCTTTATCTATTATATGAATATTATGATGAGTATTTGAGCTGATTAGAGAACATTACATCACACTACATTAGTAATTTTTGAAATACTGACCCTTTGATTGTACTTAAAGTTTTGATGATGGACCAAAGCTTCAACTAGTTCAACTCAAAAAATACTAAATGAATACCTTTCAAATGTTGATACTGAATATTCACATTCCCCTTATAACAGCACTGTAAGCAGTCGGAGTTTGTGACAGAGCTATCAGACATTCTGAACTTAATCTTCACCGTGCTCTTCACTGTGGAGATGATTCTCAAGCTCATGGCCTTCAAAGCGAAGGTAAAGACTCTAACCTTTGTTGTTCAGAAAGTCCTTTACTCCATCCTCGTGTTGCAGCAATTCTTCATCTCTTCATGCAGGGTTACTTCGGAGACCCGTGGAATGTCTTTGACTTCATTATCGTCATTGGTAGCGTTGTTGATGTCATCTTGAGTGAAGTTAATGTAAGTAAAAATAATTAAAAATCACGTTTGTTGCATTAATCCTAATGAAGTCTACAGATATCCGATTACTTCAGGTGATGTGTTTTTGACATTCCCAGTCAATAGTGAGATCTGAATTGAAGTGACTATATTTATATAATATAAATGTACAGTAATATATATGTAACATATATTTGATGCTCTGACCCAGAAGAACATACTCGTGGCCAAACAGCTGATTGATACTAGTTCACGGGATATGGTCAGTACTGTTGTTGGGAACCCCACCAACGCTCCTGCTCCAACACTCCAGAGCTTTAGGCAACCAACCACATTACCATTCACCAACCATTCATCATCCTACAAAATGCAGAACAATATATCAGCATTATTGTGATTTCTGTGTGTTGTTTGAGCACCTTTTAATAGGACAACATCAAGGATGGTTTTTAGTTATCTTATGTGGTAATGCTACACAAACTCACCGTCTTCTTTGGTCACTTTTCATTCTTGCACTGCACTTCCCTCTTTTTCATCCACAAACACAAGGCTGTTTCAAAAGCAATTTTTCTAAAGCCTGTTTCACGCCGTTCATCTTTTTGAAATCCCTTTCCATCCATCCGTCCCTACATTTCACCTCACTCATCTATCTATCCTCCACAGACTGCCCTGGCCTCCAGTGGAGGACTGTACTGTCTCCATGGCTGTGCTGTAAATATCTGATCTGCACCACACTGCACTGCTGCATGAGCCTTGCTGTGTGAGCACATCACTATGTTCTTTACTAAACTCTCTATGGTGCTGAACAACGTGACTCAAACTGCTGGAGGAGCATCTGTTTTTTTTTTGTCTGTCTAAATTTACAGAGCATATGTTAATATACTCAGAACTACAACTCAACTCAAAAAGTATTAGTGGGGGCTGGTTTAGCTGAAAATGTATAATAATAAATAATAAAACTTCTTCATATTGTTTGTTTTGCATGAATTACAAATTGCAGTTCTAGTTTTCAGTAACTAAGACCTGGGGGCTTTTAACTAATCAAAGGTGTAAAAATGTCTTTAATTTGAACCCTTTTGATGATAAATCCAACCTAATGAGTGATATATATATATATATATATATATATATATATATATATATATATATACACACACTGTATATATACTGTATATATACTGTATATATACTGTGTATATACTGTGTATATACTGTGTATATATATATATATACACACACACTGTATATATATTGTATATATACTGTATACATATATATATATATATACACACACACTGTATTTATATGCTATAACTGCTCTTAAATATAATATCTTTTGTATTTACACTTAATGCTATCATCTCTTCATCTGTTTTGTACAGGAGACAAATCCTATGCAAGAAATTGCGGTAAGACCAAGGTTTCCAACTCTTTAAAACAAATAACATAAACACCCTGCTTCTGTTAATGTTAGAAATAAAACATCTTTTATGTGTTTCTTACCTCTGGAACCCTCTGTTTTCTTGTCATATGCAGGACGATGAAAACGCATCAGTTTCCATCACATTCTTCCGACTCTTTCGTGTCATGCGTCTAGTCAAGCTGCTCAACCGTTCAGAGGGCATTCGTAACCTGCTGTGGACCTTCATCAAATCTTTCCAGGTCTATTATGCTGTTGTCATTTTTATTCTTTTCTCCACTATAAGCAGTCTTTAGATGAGCTGACCAGAGTGTTTTGTCTTTAGGCTCTTCCCCATGTGGCTCTGCTCATCGTGATGCTCTTCTTTATCTATGCTGTCATCGGGATGCAGGTAAAGTCAAAATCTATTTTCTGGAAGAAAACATCGGACACCTGTTTGGATGCTAATGTGTTTGTGAGTAAATGTTATTGAGACACCTTCCTGAGTTTGGTGTTTGAATTTATCAACCAATCAGATATTTGGAAAAATTGCCCTTGAAGATGGCACCCAAATCAATCGCAACAACAACTTCCAGACATTCCCCCAGGCTGTGCTCATGTTATTCCGGTGAGTCTCTGAACCAGGTTCATTGGCTGATAACTCACGTGTTGCAAAGACTGAGCAACATTCTCCTTCTATGTACCCAGATGTGCTACTGGAGAGGGTTGGCAGGAGATCATGATGGCCTCCATGTATGGCAAGAAGTGTGATCCCAAATCTGACGTCCAGCCAGCAGACCTGTACACCTGTGGGTCCAATTTTGCCGTTTTCTACTTCCTCAGCTTCTACTGTCTTTGTGCTTTCCTGGTGAGTAGCAGCAGAAAGCCAAATATTTGGTTTGGTTGGTTTACCCATTTTGTCTGATGTTAACAAGATTACTTGATGCATTTGCTTAAAACTTGTGAGGGTTGGACCTGTAGAACGAAAGAACCCATTACATATTGTAGAAGATCTGGACTAAGGGATGGATTCAGGAATGCTTTCTAGATTTTTTTGAATCATTGCATGATTTTTAGTACCATTTCTGTAAATTACACAAACTAGGTGATGGATTTATACTGAAACTGGGCGGTTCTTGTCCTACTGTGGAAACTATCCATCCATCCATCCATCCATCCATCCATTTCCTGCCACTGTATCCGCCGTAGCGGGTCACGGGGAGCTGGAGCCTATCCCAGCTGGCATAGAGCATGAGGCGGGGGACACTCCGGGCACGACGCCAGTGCACCGTGGAGCCACACACAAAGACAGACAAACACACACACACACACACTCACTCCTACGGGTAATTTGGGACCGGCCAATCAACCTGAAGCGCATGTTTTTGGAGGTGGGAGGAAGCAGGACAACCCGGATAGAACCCACGAAGACATGGGGAGAACATGCAAACTCCACACAGAGCGGGACTCGAACCCGGAACCGCCGTGTTGTGAGGCGACAGCGCTACCCACTGCGCCACCGTGCTGCCCACTGTGGAAACTAGTTAATTTTAATATGGATCTGGATAAATAGGTATAACTATTCTTCTTCTTACTTGCTTTAGCATTTCATGAACACAAGGACAGCCATGGGCATCTAGTGGTGAACAAGTGATGGAAAGAATTCAACAAATGGAACAGGAAATGCTGATTAATCTGAAGCAGTTGTTTTTCCTATGAAAAAACATTACTGACTAATCCAAGTAGTTCTGAATGTTTTCATGGTAAAATAATCTAAATGCAGATGTTGATAAATTGGAAACTAGTTTGGTGGGTGAAGGGATGCTTTGGAGGGAACAACTCTTAAAACAGCATTGTAAGATAAAAATATTTAATCAGTATATTAAGGGAGCTTTTGTCCTTCCTCCTTTAGATCCTAAACCTGTTTGTTGCTGTCATCATGGACAACTTTGACTATCTCACTCGTGATTGGTCTCTTCTTGGTCCACACCATTTGGATGAGTTCAAGAAGATCTGGGCTGAATACGACCCCGAGGCCACGTAAGCTTAAACACCACCCTTATGCTCAAATCCCATGGATTTTATTGGTTGCCAGTTGGCCATTTTATGAGTCTGAGAGATTCTCTGATCTCACAGCGGGAGAATTAAACATCTGGATGTGGTGACATTGCTGCGGCGCATCCAGCCTCCACTTGGCTTTGGGAAATTCTGTCCTCATCGTGCTGCATGCAAGGTACATTAACCTGTTGAGAGGCCATGGAGAGGATGTAAATTAAAGAAATATTCATAAATCAAAACGCTGATCTTTATTTGACAAGTTACAATTACAATAATGATTCATTATTTGACATTCTTGTAATCCTCCCCGGTGTCTTGTCTGCAGCGTTTGGTTGGTATGAACATGCCTCTCAACAGTGATGGCACGGTCACCTTCAATGCAACACTGTTCGCCCTGGTCAGGACGGCCCTCAAGATAAAAACAGAAGGTAATCAGTAATCAGTAGTTAAATGTAGTGGACCATAGCTCATGTAATATATATACATAAAGTATATGACTTTATATACAGAAAGTCATAAACTATATTATTTTGTATACAGTATATCAAGTCAAATAATCATCATTATCATCATCATCATCATCATCATCATTATCATCATCATCATCATCATCATCATCATCATTATTAGAAACAAATAATCATACATATGATTATTTGCATTGGACTGATAATTGATGTTTTGAGTAGGCAACTTTGAGAAGGCCAATGAGGAGCTGAGAGCCATTATAAAGCAAATCTGGAAGCGTACCAGTATGAAACTTTTGGACCAGGTCATCCCCCCTATAGGAGGTAAATCCACATAAACAGATTTGTTCATTTTTTCCTTATACTAAATAACTAAGTATCTCTCACTCTGACATCACTGCAACTTTTCTTTTTAAAGATGATGAGGTGACCGTAGGGAAATTCTACTCCACCTTCCTGCTTCAGGATCATTTCCGTAAGTTCTTGAAGCACCAGGAGGAGTATTATGGTTACCGGCCCGGTAAGAAGACCACTTCTGGCCCAGAAATTCAGGTGATCTTTCAATGTGGCATCAAAATTATAGGATGTTAAAAAAATGGAATTTATTGTACGATAAATAAAATCCTCTTGATTAGCAATAACAAGCATCTTTCAAAAGTGCACAAATGAATAAATTTAGCTCCAAAAAGTTTTTTCCCCTATAAATTCATGGTTTTCTCCTCCATAATTTTGCCACCCTTTTCTTCTCTCACCCACCTATATGCCTTTGTTCTCCATTTTCCACATTTTCTATGTTCTTCTAGGCGGGCCTGAGGAGTATTGAAGAGGAGTTGGCTCCACAGATGCACAGGACAATTTCAGGAGACCTGCAGAATGAGGAGGACATGGACAGAGCTATGGAGGAGGCTGGGGAGGAACACATCTACCATGTGAGAAACACTGGCTGCAGCATGAAATAACAGATTAATACAATTAGGGAATATATTTCCGAGTTTTGTGACATTTATTTTTCATTGAATTATTGTGATTGATCAGTAGGTTTAACTGTGTACATAAATATTTCTCACTGCATGTGGTTCTTGTTCTGTTTTTTTAGCGCACTCACGGCCTGTTTGGTAACCAGATAGAATCATTCTCAGCCGAGCCCGTTGGTGCACAGTCCCAACAGATGACCAACCAGCGGCCGCTGAAGTTCTCTGAGAGCCAACCTGACTCTCCACCCAGCTCGGCCGGCTTGGTGCCCACCTCTGAGTTTGACCCCACACCTGTACCGAAAAACAACACAAATAACAATGCCTTTGCGGAGTTAGTGCTAAACACACACATACTCACATGTGTATCAAGGACACATGATGACATGTGGGTAAAAATGTCTTTTTGTTTTACAGAATTTCATTTGAAAGAGAAGGCAGTCCTGAGGAATTTTACAATCCCAGTGAGGATGCAGAGCGAGGTGTGTCACTGAATCAACTTTTTGTGCACCATTCATACAGATAAATGTTTCACCTGACAAGCTGCCTCACATATAATGTGTTGGCGATGTAGCATTCAAGTTTATGGGGCATGTCCTGCTACTTCCTAGTGAAGATGAGCTGAAACATTTGATTCTAGATTAGCAAGTATTTTAATCAAATCTGAAAATAAATCAGAACCAGATTGATTTATCTTTTCTCTACATTTTCTTTATTCGTTCAGAAAACTTGCACGCCTGGAACTTCAGAGTGGGAACTGACAAAACACAGGTAATACTTTACTAAGTCATGCAGTGAACGTGGTGATCAATAGCTTGTATAAACAATGTATGGATGCATATATTATTTTTGCAGTTCCCTTTTGACCCTGACTATAGTGAGAGTCTGAGCCAGAGCTCCAGCACAGGAGCCGACCAGCTCATCCAGGAGGTAAGAAAGGACAGCTCTCTGACTGGGCAGCTCTTCTATTACATTTTAGTAAATTACCATCTCTATCATTAGCAGGAAATGTCCTGCTGCACCATCAGATCTTTCATACATCAGTGATGATAAACAAACCCTCTTTTCCTGCACCGAGCTCATTTCCTGGGCACAGATTAAGCAGCAACATTAATTTTTATAGGACTGTAGGGTCTACTCAGAAAAAAATATGGCAATCACAGTGATTAAAAACTAAACTAAATTTTAATGTGCAATGTATAAAAAAATATCACTTACAAATGATGTAACTCAAAATGTGCAGCAATAAAGCCTGATACAGTAGACCCTGTGGGTTTTCATTATGAAACCTTTGCAGACAGAATTGTTTCTGGTATTAATGACGTGTTTGTCTCCAGGCTCTAATGAAAGGTGGTCTGGGATCCCATGCGAGAGACCCTGGTTTTTTCTCTGAGATGGCTGAAGTAATGCATGCATCTGTGGATGATGTGGAGAGCGTGTCACTGAGCATCCCCCATGAGAAGAAGAAGCGTCCTGTCCCCGTCCCTCCTCGAGTTGCTGCCCCAGCGGCCCCGACAGCAGGGAATCCAGAGCCGGCTGTGAGGAGAAAGAGACGTCCGATCCCGTTGATCCCCTCCTTACAAGATCCAACTGAAGCCAACTCCAAAGTTTAGAGTTTGTGTTTCTAACATTATCTTGTCTCTTTTTTTTGACACGTACACTGGCTCCACCTCTCCTCACTTTACCGAATTTGTGGTCCCCGCCATGACAACCCACATCCACTAATCTGATTTGAGTCCTGAAGGTTTCATCGGATTTAATGTGATGTCATGTGTGGTTGAAGCTCTATCTGATGACAAAGAGGGTTTTTACCTTCAGATTTAATCAAACTAATAAAAACAGAAATCCATGGGAAACAGATTGACACACTTGTTTGTAATGATCGTTCAGGTCATCCATTCCATAAGTTACAGGACAATTGTGTGTGAGGGAGCTGAAAGTCTTACTAAAGCCGATCTAAGAGCGATAGAATGGTGATTGAGATGATGACTGAACATACGGAGATGACAGATGTCTTTATTGTGCTGCATCTCATCGAGGACAGTGGGAAAGGACTCCACTTTGAAGAGACAACAGAGTTTCTGTGCATCCAGGTCCAGAAACAATCAGTTAATGCAACGTTAAAAATGCATTTCTTTATTTGAAGACAAAGCAGTGTCTGTCTTATTACTGACGTTTACCGAGTTTTTTTGTGCCGGGTTTAAAGAGTAGACATCTATTTTTTTCTAATTTTGGACATATAGGTACATTAACTTAAATAATTATGCAGAAATGTATCTGTATTCAAGTGTCTCAGTTGAAATCATACTGTAGTCGAGTAGTGCATGTGATCTTTTATCACTTTAAGCCACTCAGTTACTACAAGATTTTTTTCCCATTCCCATAGTCATGTCTGGGAGCTGTGAACTGGGACATCCATAAGGTTTATTTATCTTCAGCATACCTGGAGTATGGTGGATTTATCTTCAATTTACCCAGGCTTAAAATACATTTCATTAAGAATTGCATGGGTATAATTTATTGCACTTGTTTCATGTTTTGTGCCTGAATGCAGAGACAGGCCTTTAACATTTATTTCTGATCACCCTGTTTTGCTGTCATTCTCACATTATGAGCAAGGTTTTGGAGATTAAGTGAACCTCTTACGTCTCCTTCACTTACAGTATGTGTGCCACTATGACTAACATTAAACTGGTGTTTTCACTGTGGCAAAAGAAATAAATCATCCCAATATTCATTTGTGGTAGTTTTCTTTCTGCAAACCAGTGAGGGATGCCTGACATCACACATCAATTAAGTGGGAAAATCCTTCACACAAAAGGCGTGATTTCTCCAGTAAATAAATCCAGATAGACAAGATCTCAAATGAGGCAACTGGTCTAACGGAGCCTTGATAAAAAATAAGGTTGGACGCTCCCCCCAGACCTAAGTGTGAAAACTGAGAGACCTCTAAAAATAGCATTGCCTAACTAAGCAAAGAATCCTCCTTATGGAATGGAAACCAATGAGTGACTTTCTGCATGGTGGGTTCAAATATAGGTAAATAAAAATAAAGTAAATGAAAAAAGTGATGCACAAAGCAAACAAACAGCACCGTGAATCAGAAATCAAATCGTCATCATACTAAGTTACATTAGTAAAAGTAAACAAGACCTTAAATAATTCAAATGTATTTATTGAAGCAAAGCAAACAATAAAACAGACTTGAGTTAGCCATACAACCTTAGATGATTCGTTTACTGATGACAGGTTTTGAGAAACCTCCGTGATCTCTTTAAAGCACCGGCAGTAGCTGGTAACTAAGGGTTTAATATAGCGACCACATAAGGTATGGACACAACATACTGTAACAAGTCTCCTCATTATGTTTAGCTGAAGAGCACATGATTTTTTGAAAAGCAAACACATCTGTTCAGAGGACAGGCAAGGACTATAAAACACACATTTGAAAAAAAGGGCCATACACAGTATAAAAGCTCTAAGAACAAATGATAGTGTTAGGCAAAGTCAGCAAATTTTATTTTTATCATTGATAAAATGTCTACGGTCTATTAAAAAAGGTTGGGTTCAATTTCACTTGATTACAATTAATTTCATTGATAATCATAATTATATATCATAATTATATCCCCAACTGAAAAAGGGCTAACATAGAAATGTACATGGATTCTGGCTGACTTGCATAAATGTACACAGATCTGGTTGCCGTTGTGAAGATAGACTCACAACTAAAACAAAACAAAAAAATCCAAGAATCCTCTACTCTAACATATCAAAACATAAACAAAACAATAAATGGGACCTACAGAATATATATGATGTTTGACTACAGATTATGTTAGCAATCCAAAGAGAGCAGGTGAACATCCGACTCGCCAAAACACCAGTCAGGAGTTCTCATCCTATTCATTTGGATTCGGGTTGGCGTCAGGATATTGGGAGAGGTCAAATGTGAGCACTTTACTGATGACACAGTCTCCTTGCTGTGCATGGAAAAGAAATATCAGTTAATATCATATGTACAGTATTTTCCGAACTAAAAGGCGCACCTAAAAGCCTTTAAATTTCTCAAAAACCGAAGGTGCGCCTTATAATCCAGTGTGCCTCATATATAAAAAGGTTGTTGTTGTTTTTAAGGGTGTCCATTGAAGGTGCGCCTTATAGTGCAAAAATACTGTATGTATGTATCTGTCAAGATGTTTGTGAACTACGACGCTTCAAATACAGAAGATTCACAAATGAGCTGCAAAATCTACATTATTGCTTCACACGGTACTCGTCGGTTTAATACCATTATTAACCACATCCCATTATTACTCTGAACCAGTCAATCATTTGTTTGAACATTAGCATACAAGTTGTGCTTTTTGAGGCCAAAGTGATATTTAACCGTCAATAAGTACTCTGTTCTTAAAATGTTTTTAATCATTACAGATTAAATGTAAATTAACATCTTCAAGACAGAACAAAATTCGGACTTTTGGAGGCTTGTAGATAAACTACAATAAACAAAGGTTCTATGCATTGTACTGTAAACATACAATAATGACAAAACATACCTCTGGATAGACACCGATAAGGGAGTCAGCCTTGGTGTAGAATTCTTCCTTCAGAGAAATAACAATGGCCTGGAAGTTTTGCACCGACTGGTCTTTGATGTAATTGGCCACCTTGGGGATACGGGGGGAATGATAAACTGCAATTTGTCTTTAAGGTGATGAGCAACAATAATTAACAAAACCACGACAAGATTTTGACATCACAAACAAAACTGATCGAAAAGTTGATGTCACTAAATCAGACATTGTTGGACAGACCTTGCCTATGTTGGTGTTGTCCAGGGCGGCATCAATCTCATCCAGGACAAAGAAGGGGGCGGGTTTGTAGCTAAAAACGACCAAGAGAAATGATGTCAAAAGATTCAAATGGCGCAAGTTTTATTTTGTGACATCAAATGTGTTTTAATACTGCATACCTGTGAATAGCAAAGAGCAAAGCCAAGGCTGCAACAGTCTTCTCTCCTCCTGACAAGTTGTCCATGGGTCTGAACCTCTTCCCCGGAGCCACGCAGTTATAGTTGATCCCGTCCAAATATGGTTCCTCAGGGTTTTCTGGGCCCAGGAACGCCTACAGGACAGGGACACACTCTTTAACACCTGAGATCTGTGAGTTTGTGTTGGCATATCAAAATCATGTAATTTATTATTTTTAAAAAATGAAACAAATAAACATTTAGGCGTACTTGGGCACTGCTGTTGCGTGAGAGGGCCTTGTAGATTTCATCAATATTGGTGGCCACCGATTCAAAACAATTATGGAATCGATCAAACCTTTCCTTCTTGATTTGCTCAAAGGCTTGCTTGGCTTTCTTGGCTCTCTTTCGAGCCGCTTCGAACTCTGAGGGAACAAATGAAACAGCCATAAGATCACAGACGACTCTAGTAAGGAACTGTAAACCTGCATCATTTTGTTTCTTCTCCATTACAGTAATACCTGGCCCTACTGCCAACTTACCGTCACTGGTCTCTTGGAACTTGTCCCTGACGCTCTCGAGCTTCTCCATGGCCTTCATGTTGGGGGCACTTATCCTCTGTAGGATACTCTGCTGCTCATTTAGACGCTGCTGCAGCGTGTTTGTTTCTGCCTTGATCTCTTCCTCTGACAGTGCATCCTGTAGGGAGTCAGGATGAAATTACCTTTCAGAGATATTATATCTCTAATACAAATGGCTCTTTCTCCCTCGTTCTTTCATCTCCCCTCGCATGATTCGGATCTTTTACCTTAAGGTCTTCTGACAGGTTGCTGTAGTCTATTTCTATGAGAGCTTCTTTAGCAAGAACACTGCTGGATGTTCTCTGGCTGCTGGAATCATCCGTCTGTGAACTCCCCTTCAAACATAAAACAAACAAAAGATGACATCTACTATTTCAGGTCCAGTGATGTACAGGTGAGAGCCTGTAAGAGGGTGTTTGCCTTTACCTCTCCCTGGCTGATGTCATCCATTGTTCCAGAGCGAAGGGGCAACCTGATATCCTGCATTTTGCAGGCTTGTAACAAGTTGTGACGGTCGCTGCGTTTCTGCTCCAGTTTGGTCTCAATGGCAGTCACTTCTTTCTGGAGCTGAGTCAACTCTCTGATGGGCACAAAAACAAGGCTCGTTACACAAATCTTTAAGAAACAGGAAATTACGTTCATACTTGTGTTCGCAGTCACTGACTTGTTGGCACCACCCAGTTTTTTGCGGATTTCCTCCATCTCATGGTTCTTATCATTGACTTCTGACTTCTTGGTAAGGTGCTGGTTCTTCAGGTCCTGCAACTGGGCCATCGTCTCATCTATTATTTTCATGTGTCTGTGCTCCTCCTACAGAGAAAATCACAAATAGAAACACGGCATTATTTCAAACTGAATGAAACCGTTTTGAGTTCAGAGTTCATCCTTCACTTTATATTTTTACCTTCTTAAGTCTTTCTATCTCGGCCTCATCTTTCTTGACAGTCTGTTCCCACATCATGACTTTCTCCTGGTCCTCCTTCAGTTGATTCTTCTCATAGTCTACTTGGATACCCAGGCGGGTTTTCTGGGTTTCAAACTCAAGACTGAAGCAAAAGGATGTTTACCCCAGTTAAACCACAGGAAGCCTGTGACAGGTTAACTTAAATGTATAAAGATGACCTTTTAAAACTCACCGCTTCTTCGCAATCTCATTTTGTCTCTTCACCTTTTCCTCTTCAAACTCTCTGATGTTCCTAACTCCAATCTCCTTACAGAATTCAACAAACACCTCATCCTCCACCTGAAAAAGACTCAACTTAATATTACAAGGCCAAATATCCACCAATGGGATTCAAACAATCAGTTTTGTCTATCTCACCAGGTTCATACGATCTCGCAAGTCTGTGATCTCCCTCTCCCGGGACTGGATGATCCTCTTGATGTCGTTGATACGAGGACCAAAGTTGGCCAACTCACTCTCTAGCTTAGACTTTTCCTGCATGGAGCAAGTAAAATGCACTTCAATGAGCAGTTTGAAGCAATAACAAACAACAGAGAGAAAAATACTGAGGGTATGTTGTGCCTGCATGTTGAGGGAGAGGTGACGAGTTTTTGTCTGTTCCAGATCACTCTGGGAATATTTCAGTCTCATCTGCAGACCGTGGGCCTGAGACTGCACCTGACGCAGCTCTGCCTCCTTTCTCTTGGCCTTCATTTGTTCCTTAAAAACACACATTCAGCAGGAACAATGTTGAGTTCACAAGTGGTGATACATCAAACTACAGTGATGACAGAAGAAAATTCCAGAGGAATTCAACAGAAACCTCGTCAGTACATCATACTTCATAAACACCCTTATTGCATATCCTGATAACCTATAGGGTCTCAGCCAGAACATCACTGATGTTGGTCTCACAAAGTATAATTACTTTGAGCTCGTCTGTGAGTTTTTCTTTCTTCTCCTTGAGTTTATCGACTGCCTTCTCATCCCAGCGCCTGGCTTTAGCCTTCAGGTCGCTGGCTCCTCCAGATATGACTCCAGACTTCTGGAACAGAGTACCATCCAGGGCCACAGTCTGGAAGTACAAAGAGAAAACGTCAGGCATAAGAATAGCTACATTTCAACTCAATATACAATAGATATAAAATGTCATGGCACAGAAATGAAATTAACATGTAGTGGTACCTCTACTTACGAATGTCTCTACATACGAAATTTTCTACTCACGAAATGCCTCAACAGGAAAATTTGCCTCTAGTTACGAAAGAAATTTCGAGTTACGAAACAAAAGACGAAGAGTTTTTTTGTCCATACAAAGCAAGAGATATTAGAAAAGCATGAAAAGGGGATGCGTTAGGTTGATCTCGCCAAAGAATATGGCCGTAATGCATCTACGATCACCACGTTATTAAAACAAAGGAGAATTTAAGGAGTTTAAGGCATCGCGTCGGTGCTTGGAGAAGTTCTAGAGGAGGACTGGAATTCACTCTGTTGCCTGGCATCGTGAGATAGGAGCGCATGAACCAGAGAGGGCAAAAAACAATGAAGACAGCAGTTAAAAAGTAAATGACCATCATTTCTATTCTTTGTTTTTTAAAGTATGCACAACCCTCATTTATTGTGTAATAATGTAATTGTAACATGTATTTGTTATATCTTTTGATGCATTTTTATGCTTTATAAAACATTTATGTCTGAATTTTGGGGGGCTTGGAATGGATTAGGGCTTTACATGGAAAACGCGTCTCTACTTACGAAATTTTCTACTTACAAAATTTCTTCCAGAAGAAATTAATTTCGTAAGTAGAGGTACCACTGTACATAAAAAAACATTTGTGATTAACGTCAAGTACCTTGTGTCTGTATGGTCCCCCAAAAGCGATCCTTCGTGCATCCTCTACATTCTCACAGACCAGGGCATTGCCACATGCGTACTGGAGCGCCTTCTTGATGTGGGGAGGCTCGTAGCGAATCACATCGATCACCAGTTTGGCTCCGCGCAGCTCTCTTAGTTTCTCATCAGTTGGTTTCACCTTTGATAAAACAAAGGCATAGTGTAATACTAAAAAATACATGTACTTAAATTGTTTTTTCATTATTAGGTGTCCCATTTTCAGTCAAAAAATATAGTTGGCTGTCAAAACTTCTAAATTACACACTTAAAATGCATTACACATAAGCTAAACCTGGATGGCCTTTCTTCTATTTTCATGTAAAAAAAAAAACTAAATGAGGTTTTTTTCAAGATGTGTATATCATTAACTATATAAAGTTTCCTTTATTAGACCCCCAAAGGGCAAATTATCTTTCCACTCCTGTTAGTGCTCATTACACGCATGTATATATGGTGCAGGCTCGAAACATACACACACAAACACACAAAGGGCCTGTAGGCATGTAAATAATGGTGCGAGGTAGAGCGGTGGGCAGGTCCCTCTTGGGGTGCCCCAATGAGCAACATATAAGGGGACAGTGCCTTGCTTAAGGGCACTTCGGCATTTCACACTTAAAACTTTTTGATTCACACGGGTCATGAACCGGCCACCCTCTGGTCCACAGCCCAACAACTGCTGAGCAAATCATTTCTCTGTACTGTCCAGTGCTCACCTCTAGGTAGTCAAGAGGAAGGAAGGTCTCGGGCTCCCCTCGCTGCTCCTTAATGTACTGAATACAGTCTCTGCCAGTCTTCTCTGAATCAACGATAATGGCGTCCATGTTCTTGCCCAAAACTTTGGTCACAGCAATCTGATACTTTTTCTGAGTGGGCTGGCACAGATCAATAAGACGACCATACTACAGAAGAAAAAAAAAATAAAAAAAGGACAACAGCACATAAGTTTATTTCATTACGATTTTTTAGATTACTTATTATGCATGACATCTACCCAATATTTTCAAACTACACCTTTGCAAAATTGGATTACATTGTTTCCACACCTATTTTCTCACTTACCACAGAGCCGGGGTAGAGTCTTTTGATGCTCTCCATGATTTCAGCCTTTCGTTGCTGGCGGCTGTTTTCCTGCCTGTCAATTCTGGCGTCTCCCAGCTGCTCCATTACCTACAGTAAAAAGCCAATGATGATGGGATTGGTTACAGAGCATTTTACATCTTAGTTTCACATGTCAAACACAAGTCGAACTGGCAGTAGTAACAGCGGGAGTGCAGACAGCACTTATTGAGCATTCTAGCCAACTAGCTTGGATTAATGTTCCACCATCATTTGTATGGTTAGAAATATTTTACATTAGTATTTACATTGTCTAGAGTGAGATATAATTTGCTTTTTTTTTGTGAGTTTAGAGCACCTGGTTGAGCTCCATGTTGATCTCATCAATTCTTCTCTTAGCCATCTCCACCTCTTCAGTCAGCTCCTCCTCCATGCGCTTCTGCTCGTCCAGTGACTGCCTGAGGGGACGAAGGAACATGAACAAAGGATTAAATAAAGATATTCAAAACGTAATAACCTGGTTCATAGCTCACTTTAAATGACACAAACTAAAACCTCTGACCAAGAACAGGTGGAGGGAGGAAACTATGGATTGACCATACGCTGTTGTGTTGGACAAGGGGGACCCCATATCTCCCCTTTGGTGGGGGAGAATGAGAACAAACCTGCTGGTGGAAATGTAGTCCTCTAATTTTTCAATACGCTTCTGATTTTCCTCAATTTCACGAATCTTCTGTTTGATCTTGGCCTGTAGAAAAAGAAAAACATGGTTGTGGTCATTCAAGGTAGTTCAAATCTACATATTTGGCCCTGAGAAATGTGGCAATGATTGTCTTAATTTACCTCTGTCTCTACTTTCTTCCTCTCCTCCAAGTCAAGGCGATCCTGATCGGCCTTCTGGTCCCGGTTGAACTTCTCCAGCTCCTGTGCCAGCGTAGCAGCCCGTTTACTGGCCTCCTCTTTTAGACGATGGTACTGCTTGACCTGGTGACACAAAAGTTAGGCTGTCTATAGAATGTACACTGGGATGTCATTATGTTTGTCTGATATTTGCAAAACAATCCATTCAGTTTACAGAATTACTCTTTTAAGGGCTTTTACACAGGCTCAGTTATAATATTACACCTGATTTTCCTCCAGTGTCAGATCTTGGCCCTGACTCTGGGCCTCTTCCTCCATGCGCTCTTCAAACTCTTGTTTGGCCAACTCTACTGCTTTCATTTCTTTATCCAGCTCATCCATGTCTGCCTTGCGTTTCTTGTACATCTTCTGGGCATTTTGCAGTGACTTGCGTGCTGCTTCTAGCTTCTTGATTTTGTGTGAGGTGTTTTCTTTGGCCTTGATATACTGCGGCCTCTTTTGATTCAACTCTGAGTCTTTCTCTCTGTGGGAAGAATTAAGAGATTAATGAATCATCAATCTAAAACATTATGTATACAGAAAGGCCATGTAGTTGTCACTTACTTAATTTCCTTCTCAATTGTCTGCTGCTCCCTCATCAGCCTGCCCAGCTCCTTCTTCTTGTCTTTCAGCTCCTCCTCAACATGGTCCATCTTTTTACGGTCCTTATCAATCTCCTTGTTCCGCTGACCCAGCTCTTTATTCAGCTTCTCAATCTCAGTCTCATTGTGATACAGCTTGAAGAGCTGCAACTGAACACTAGCCCTGGCAACTTCATCTTTCAGACGCTGGTACCGCTCAGCCTGGAAGAATAAGAAGACGAACTTTATTCACAAAAGTCCTAGCATCTCTTTTATCTGACCTCAGTAATTCTATTCTGTGTAGTTTAATTGGTAATGAACAAAATCCTGATGAAAAATAAAAACTAATTTACTCATTATTTGAGTTAATTTCTTTCTTATCTTGAGTTTGATCAGTAAAGCTGTTGAAAAACGAGAATCCGCAACACTCAAGGTTTGCTCCTCAGACACAGCTCTACCCACCACCCACCCACAATCACACATACCTTAAATTCATCCAAAACTACCAAATTCCTGATATTTTGACACTGAAAAAATACTGGCAGTACATAAAAAACTGACAAACAGAAAGCCGAAGCTTTTCAACAACAAACACTTCAAAACAACCATTTACTAAAAAAATGAAATGTGTTTCTTCCTAGTCAAAGGTACTAGTGGTTTTTGATTGTTTCAGAGCCAATGCAACTTTTTTCAAATGTAAATGTTTCAATGCCAAATGTCACTGGTACTGTTCTAGTCCTATAGATCAAAAATTGCATACCTCCTCTTTCTCTTGCTTGGCTTCTTTGCGCTCAGCAGCAATGTTTTTCTTACGATGGTAGTTGAACTGTGTGTCCTCCTCAGCTTTCACCATCTCTTTCTTCCTGCGGTCATACTCCTGGGCCAGCTCTCCAGACCGTGAGATTTCTTCAAACAGAGCCGTTCTTTCCTTGGGGTTCTTCATGGCAATAGACTCGACAGCACCCTGGTGGGGAAGTGGGCAAGGAAAAAACTGGGATTAACAGTAGCCACTGAAAACATTGTTATCAGGTGTTAATGTATTTACACTATAATTCTGACATTTTGGGTCTGTAATAAATCGCAAACTACATTTAAAGCTGCAACAACGTGTGGAGACACATGTATAGTTATATTATTCTCACAACAGAAAGTACAAAAAAATACAACTTGTCTGTTTCAGTGAACAATCATCATCAATTACTCATATATTGTAATAAAAATAAACAACTGCCAGTCAAGACTTCTCTTAGAACATGTTCATAGAAGGTCAATCTCACCTGGAAGACCAGGAAGTTCCTAGCCTTGATCAGAATGCCAAGTTTTTCAAGCTCTTCACTGTATTCAGGCAAGCCCACCACCTTGTTGTTGATGCGATACTCAGAAGATGACCCTAATGAACACATAGCAAGAATATTAATACGGGATAAAACAGGCCCACTGGCTTCATGCAATATCTGCACAATGAACTGTTCTATTAATCAATCTACAGAAACACAATTATCTTATAATAAAGACATACTTACATAACAAAATTGTCTGCCCTAACAAGTTCTGATAAATCTGTGACAAATAATTAGGTGCCAATTACAAGTCCCAACTTAATGTGGATGGATTCATCATAAATGTGAGCTCAGTGTAATACAGTGTTATAAAGTCTCTGGTTAAGAGGACCAAAAACATTTTATGACAGTTTCTAAAAATGTTTAATATTCTTATGGTTGTACAGCTGTACTTGAATATGTGACCCTGAAGCAACGTTTTTTTTCCCTTTACTGAATTTTAGTTTTTTGATAAAATTATTAAACTAATGTTTTCCCACAAAGATATGCATGAATGACATATGTGAATCCTTTATTACAACATGGCTCATACCAATGATGACCCTGGTGAAGGATCGTTCCTCTCCATCCTCCTCCTGGTAAACCATACTAACAAAGGCTCTGTTGGCAGCTGGTTTCCCCACTGGTGCGCCATGAATTAGATCCTTCAGAGTCTTCACACGTAAGTTACTGGTCTTTTCTGCCAAAACAAAGCTGATGGCATCCATAAGGTTGGATTTTCCTGCAATAGAGGCATTGCATTTATTTCACTGACATTGCACATACAAATAAACAATTTACAAACAAAAATGAGCACTGTATTCATCACGCTGTATGTTTAACGCTTCTGTCCATGAGTTTCAAAATGAGCAGCAGTCTATTTAAATTCATTTTTGAGAAGTTTCCTTTTGGTCATTGAGGTGTTGTTCAAATATACTAACTTTAATACAGTAATTAGTACCTCAATTGTATTCTAATACCACTTTCAATTATATCCCGTATTGGTAAACCTGGATGATAACACTAACCCCTACAAAACGTGACATTACGAAAACATTTCCAAAACGAAAAAGTTAAGTGCACTAAAAACAAAACTACACGTACGCTTACATGCAATGAAGAGGTTCTGTCATGAAACACAACACCGAGTTCGTTTAGTGGTCAAACCTTCAGCAGAACACACAACGCTAACATAACAACTATGCACGATTTACTTTATTTAAAGCCAGTGGGCAATAAATACGCTATGTTTACCGTTAGCAAAGGCTAGCAAGTCGTCTTATTTTAGCAAGCGACAAGCGGCTATTGCAATCAAAACATACCAGATCCATTGGGTCCGATGATTGCAGTAAATTTATGAAAAGGTCCAATAATCTGTCGTCCTTTATACGACTTGAAGTTTTCAATTTCTATCAGCTTTAGGTATCCCATCTCTGTCGAATGTCCTGCTGTTTCTGGAAAAAAATCCTCTGAATACAAGCTAGCAGGTCCAGTGTTAGCTTGCTAACGTGATAAAACCAGTTTTTAGGACCTATTTTTAAGACGAAGCCTAAACGAGGATGAATGAACGTGCAATCTATTACTGGAAAATACCGTTACATTATGAAATGCATAATTAGTTAAACAACGGAAACACATCAGAATCAGAATCTAGACCAGATAGACGCGATGCACTTGTGACAACAATGCGCCATTTTACAATGCAACAGGAAAACCTTCGAGCGCGCCAGACGCCAAACTCGCAGATTATCGCGAGATTACGTAAAAGCGTCCCTACCGCCGCTCGAAATAATCAGATACGGACAGTACAGCTAGTTGATTATCTGATTAAAAAAAACAACAAAAAAAACGTAGCATGTTGATTGTGATAGATTTCTGTGTGGTTTACCAAAGAGGATTTGTCTTAAATTAGTCACAAACCTTAAAGCCGCAAATTGTTGACGTGTTGCCATGGTTGCCAAGGAAATGAAAACATTGCTGCGCTCGATAACAGAGGAGCAACATCGGTCTGCAATTTAAAACTAACAGGAATAATTTGGCCACATCTAACATTAAAGGTAAGCGCGTTAGATTTTTAAACTGATTTTAAATTAAATGCAATTGATACTTGATCTTAAAAAAAAAAAAAAAGGCTGAGAAGTAATATTTGTCATATAGGTGACAGTGAGATCTCTTCAGACTTTGGTTTTAAGGGCCTGAAAGCAACAAACCTAATTCAAAACGCAGGAATCTTGTTGTGGCATTTGAGATACTACAAAAAAAAATAATTTCCAGCTTGGGTATTTCAGACATTGTAATGTGTCTCTTACCATCAGGATTCATTCATTTCATTTATTCATTTATTTCAGGCAAGGCAAGGAAAAACAAAACAAAAAACAACAACAACAAAATAATTAAATAAGCAAATAATAAATAAAGATCATATCTTAAGGATTATTAGACACTTGGAAAATGTACAAAGTGGATTTGCCTGTGGACCGGTCCATAGAACGGGCTGTGGACAGGCGAAGGTCTGCAGACGCCGCACGCAAGTCCAGGATCCTCAACACTCGTCTCCGGGTGATGGGCCTCGACCTTGATGCTCTCAATAAACAGGTCCAGGAGAAGAAGCTAAAGAAAAACATGGAGATGAACCGGGACAGAGCTTTTGGTAAACAATGGACAGGATGAGAGCGAAGTCAGTTAAATTAATTGAATCACAACTACAGTATTTTTACACAGTCTTCTATAAGAATTCCATCTCCATGTATGAAATCACCTTTCATCCTGAATGAACTTTTTTTTTTCCTACATTGCAGATAAATTGAGAGAATACCATAACGACATGCTACTGCAGCAAGATGCTGATGGAAGTAAGAAACGGGCAGCCTTACGCACTGACCTGACTCAGTATTGGGCTGCTCAGGAACAAGACTCACAAGATGCTGATATTAAGTGTGACCTGAAGGGGGCATTCAGTATCTCCTTTCCAGAGTCTGAGCTGGGGCCTGCAAGTATGCAAATCTTTCAGGTAGGCTCAGCGTAACAGGCAGGTGCTTAGTATGCATCAGACACCAGAGGAACAAAGTCCAGCAAATGTTTAATTATTAATCACACTAACTACTGAACACCACATTCTTATTTAATGTACAGGGAGAAGGAATCGGAGAGGAACAAAAAAAGAGAGAACAAATGAAGAAGACACAAACAGATCTGCTAGCACAGATGCAAGACAATGAGCAACGGCTCCTAAGAGACAAGCACAGAGGTGAAAAGACACAAACACAAGACAATACTTTAAGCGCTGAAGAACTAATGTTATACTGTATAGCCTCTGTAAATCACACACATGCTTCATGCTATCCTGCACAATCACACTCCCACGCACATCTCTTACTGCCAGGCATTGATGGATGCTCATCCCAGACAGCCGTCATGCATGTGTGAGAGCGTTGCTGAAGAACTTTGCGCAATGTGTTGTGGCTAATACAGGTGTGAAAAAACAGGCTTTTGGTGATTTCCAGCAAGCGTGTTTGTGTGTGTGTGTGTGTGTGTGTGTGTGTGTGTGTGTGTGTGTGTGTGTGTGTGTGTGTGTGTGTGTGTGTGTGTGTGTGTGTGTGTGTGTGTGTGTTACAGAAATGCTCATAAGCAAAGAGTTGGTGCATCAGGACTTCAAGAGGGTTCAGCTGCAGGCACTTGAGATGGAGTGTAAGAAAGATGCCCAGATAGCTCTTCACAATGGCAATCAAGCTCTGGTACGGTACATTCATGTTCACGCACATATAAATAGAGAAATACACCCAGGCACCGTTCTCTGGGGTGGATGTTAAAAGTGAAATCTACAGGGTTTTGACTCTGACATGGCATTCTCATGTGGGATTATAAAATTGAAATAGCTAATTAAAAATGCTAGTTGATGCATACACACAGTCATGATGGAGGACGGTGCCATCATATTAGCTGGTACCAAGCAACATAGAAGGTTAAACTGCTTTGATGTATGCGTGAGCATTGTTTCTTCATAAAAGCCCCAATTTAACCATCCTATCATTTGCCTGCTCTTGGCTGAATCCTCCACTGGGAGTCTTCGTTCCAAATCATTCAGGTCACGGTGTATTTCATGACTATTCTGTGGTTTCTCTAATAACTACTCACATGCACAGTGCACAAGCAAACATAAAAGACTGACTGGATCTCTCAGGAGAATGGTCACCACAACTGTGCCTCACTTCTGTGCTACACGTAACCATATATGAGCGTTTGATAAAAGCTGCTGCTGTTCTAATCAAAAAAGAGATTAATCGATTGTCGGATCAGTGCTAGAGGCCTCACATTGTCACATTAACCTACAGGCTGCAGCACAAGCTGAGAAAATGAAGGAGCAGGACAGGAGGGAGGAAATGCAAAATCTTGCAGAGATGTTTCACACTCTGACATCTGACATGATGACAGAGGCTGCAGAAAGAGATGTGGGAGGAAGGAGGCCACCTCGTCCCCTGATAGACAGGTGGAAAGGGATGAGTCCTGAACAGCTTAGCGCCATCCACAGGAAGAGAGAAGAACAACGCATTGAAAGACAGGTATTGGAGTCAATGAGACAAAATTCAGGCTGAAGTCACATGTTGGTCCTTGTCAGATATAATGTCTTACAAAATACCTTCAAAACTATGTTTCCCAACCTTTTCTTTTGAAAAAATGGGAACTTGTAAATTGCCATCCACAAATGGGTGACAATCTACAGTATGTGCCCAAGGAGGACTTTTCATGGTGTTTGGCATGAAATCACATAAAAACTCTTCCAGAGAAAAGACAGTTTGTAAAACATCCCAGTCTAAAATAATTAAAACTTTTTAAAAATAATTAAATTAAGCTTTCAGTGACCATTTGTGTCCAGCACAGGTCTGAATTTATTACGTTCCTCCACAAACATTTTTGTTTGAGTTTCTGCTTTATTTTGGCATCCCTGTCTGTGCTTCATTGTAATCCAGTCACGTTTATGAGCAAGTAGGTTTATTGCTCTCCCAGACAAAATTTAACTACTGTAAAACAATCCTAACATTTTGCACCAAAAATATTAAAAAATATGTTATTCCCATGTTGGAACCCACTAGGTTTATGTTGGCAGCATTCAAAAGACAATCTACAAAGATTCTTTAAACCTGATATCCCATTTACAAATCCATTCAGATGTAATTTATTAGACCTTTATTTCTTGCCATCTTTAGAGACAGCGTCACGCAGAAAAGGTTCAGAATGCAGCTTGGGAACTCCACCTCCTGAAGCTGTCAAGAGAAGCAGAGGAGGGGGACAAAAGAGCAGAGGATCTGAGAAGGGAGAAAAGGATCCAGATGGATCATTACAACAAGCAGCTGGCCAGAGACCAACAGGCATAGTGAGTACCACACATACTTAACTTACATATTTAGTCAGATGTATTTTGATTACAGGAGACAATGTCCCCTCAGTCAGATTTAAAATTCAAATAAGTATTTTCTTAAACCACAATATTTGTGTTCATGTCTGTCTGTGTTTGTCCCAGTCAGGAGTTCCTGAACAAGAAGCTGTACACTAACAAACCCACTGAGGACTTCTTTACTCAATTTAACACCAGCTCCCGCTGACAGCTCCACACCTTGCACATCTTTGTCCTCTTGGGAAATAGTCTTAATAAAATCTATTGATTGTTTTACCATAAATCAATGTGAATTGAATCCCAGGCAATCAATGTTTGCTGACATAGGGTGACACATACATATTAATGTTATTGGCAGACGTTGAAGACAAAAGGGACACTTTTTTGATACAGATTGTTGCACGTACACTTTATTTTTCACTCATATGTCCAGTTACAGTGGCAGATTCATAATGCAGTAGCAGGTGGCCCCATTTGTTGTACAAATTCACCCCACTCTTTTCATTTGCTCATGATATTAGACCAGTTCTGATGTGATTTTGTGCACTGCACACCAGAAAACATATACACTCCTGTAGTGACAGTCACTCCCTACCCCTCACCCCTACCTTTCAACTCAGGAGTTATTATTTAAATCTCTGAGAGTTCTGAAGAAGCTTCTCTAAACAGACCAATGTATGATTCAAAACATTTTTTTAAAATATTTAACTCTAATTGAACTGTAAAAGGGGAGGCAGCAGTGGAAACGCCCTCAGCTTTCCCTTCAACACATGAAAAGCAAAGAGTGAGTGGCAGTTGAGTATCTGTGTGTACACTCATTCCCCATTCAAAGCTAACATTTGCCCTCCCCCGAACCACCCCACCCCTCCAACACTGACAAACACAGATGTTTAGCAGCAGATAGTCAAGTTAGAATATTGGCGTATTTTGTGTCAGTCACTGCTCCTGTATGAAAATAAATGCTTTTAAAAGGTTCATTTGTCCTGAGTATGTCTGAATAACCAACAACAAGGAGCTTACACATACACACATCCTTCAGTGCCGCTAGAACTTTTACCCTATGCTTCACCTAAAGGACTGTCAGGTGATGTTTAGCTAGTGTTGAGCTATTATTTGAATAGAGAACTGAGGCAGCAATGTTGCATATACCGGTAGGTACTCCCTGTGGTATGCACAAACTGGTTCGCTGCATCCCAGATCTCAACTGCATCAGACAAAACCTCCACAGATATTCACTGCACTGCAAAGCATTGCTGAATGGTTATGGGGATGAACACAATCTTAGCTTTCATTGTGATTTAACTACGGTACTACTATCACTAAATGACTCTAATGTACATTTTTTTGATTTTGACATGTCTGCAAACATCTACAACACAATGTGCATTTTTTTTGTCTTTTGAAATTTTTTTTGTTAAATATTTCTGCTCAACAGCCAAATTTCACTGCAATCATTAGTCAAAAATGGAAATTTTGAATTCATAGCAATAGTACAAAGAAGAAAAATTACAGCTTGCAACATTTTAAAATTAAGTGGGTTCAAACCTGCACATTTTTTCCACGTTTTTTCTATCAAAGATGATCATGTTAGTCAAAACAATCTGTAAGTGTTGTATTTACATTCTGTGGGGAAAAAAGCTGTCCTCCCAGGAATTTTATAGCCACCCTTATGTCTTCAGTAAATTGTATCATAAATTTAGTCTAATCAGTAGAACATAAATACATTACCTACCACGCTCAAATAAGAATACATTCTCATTGTTTGGTGTAAATACCAACTTCGTGCCTTTATTATACATCACTGGCAATTATCACTTCTAATTGCAATATCAGTGCGCAATGACGAGGGTTTTGCCTACATGACTTCACTCTCTGATGTATAAAATGCAAATAAACACTGCTCCTCAAACAGTTTGCCCCACATGAGATGGATATATTGGATGAAATGTATGAAAAGATTGTTAATTGGATACAACAGTGGTTTAAATAGCGTGTAGAAAGAGACAAAGACAAACACAGAAAGCTAGACATAGGTCTCAATACAAAATAATTACAATATCATTTCCAATAATGATGTTACACTTCTGGGAAGGCGAGATAATAATGACATCAATCTGGTGCTCTATGCAGACCCAGCAGGCACAGGAATGTATAAGGAGCATGTACATATCTATAATACTGTATTATGGCTAATCAATAGATGTAGATGCAGCTATATACACTAGATGCTACTCAGCATGTTCACAGCAAGTTCCCCTTATGCATCCAATGCTATTAATATTAAGAAACTTGGCTTTACTTAGTTTCAATCAAAATAACTTGATCTATCAAATGTGTCAGTAAACATAAGCAAAGACTTTTTTGATGAAAAGTGTAAAAAACAATATGAAAATGTGATGAAACATGTACAGTATTTAAACATATTTGTAAAAAATATTTAAAATTTCACTAGCAAGTACAATCTGAGACATCAAACTGGAGTTGGACTGACGAACGATGTGCGAAATAATATAAGGCATGATAAATATCCAAGATTAAAGACTTTTCACAGCAGCGCATGCTGTCTGTTTCCCCACACTAGGCTCTGCCATTCACCTCCCTTTTAATGCATAACCATGCATCTCTGTAGGAATGTACCTACGAACCCTCTGATGTGTCTCCTTCTACAACACTCTGCTTATCTTTCTATAGAGTTGTCTGCGAAGAGAAAAAAGAGACGCAAGAGAAACAAATGTTAGTCGTTAATGTTACGTTGTAAATCAGGTAGAGGAGGACGAGGGAGGTCAAAGGACATCTTCAGGTCAGTCAGACTTTTATCACATTGTCCACTACTTTGGACGCTCCTTTGGTCAAAATAGTCCATTGACTCAGATGATTGCCGCAGGCATCTGAGTAGTCATTATTGATTGTGTGTTAGTCATTAAACTACAGTTCAGCAAGTCATAGGGAACAGGAGCATATGGGCACATATGTGTTGACATGTTTTGGTCTGCTGGTCCACGGTGGATGTTCAGGGGCTAATCGAGGACGGTGACTGAGTTGGCCATGCCGTTAGTAGCTGAGGAGACGGTGGTGGGGTTGAGCAGTGAGCTCTCTGGCAGCCCACCCTCACTGGGCCGACTGAATTGGCTGGCCAGAGACTCATCCATGTTGAGCTCCGTGGTTACGGCGCTGCTGCCATTGAAGTCCAGGTTGTCCTCGCTGCACAGCTTACTGTCCTCACCAAGGGATGGCTGGCTGGCCGTTCGCTTCTCCTCAAGGTCACTGCAGGATGTGAGAGCACAGAATAGGTCAAAAGCAAGAAATACTATCTGAACAAAAATATAAAAAAAAGATCTATGATCTTGTGATGTGATTGAATGTGATCTGATTAAATAACAGAAAGTGAAAACATTTTAAATCTTGCAAGAACAGCAACTTTTAAGTTACATTGCAAGCGATAAGAGTAAATTTAGATAATAGAGGAATCTTCTTGGTCTTACATTTAAAGTTTTATTCATTATACTATTATTAATCTTACACTTATATAGGCCTGAAACACAACGCGCAGACAAAGGGCCTGTAGACATGCAAATGTGGAGGAAGATGGTGCTGCCCTGGGTGTAGTTAGGGGTTTGGTGCCTTGCTCAAGGGCCCCTTGGCAGTGTCATACTGTGCTCCACACTGGACTTGAACCTTTTACATTACAGTAAATTAAGCATTACTGGGTTTTGGAGTCTAAGTTGAAGAAGTGCTCTGAGGACATTAGATTGCGCTGTATGGCAGTAATTTAATAATATTTTTAAAAATTCATTACATGCAGAATAATTAGCAACAAAAATAAGACCAGCACAGTCCATAAGACCATTCCAACAGTTATTAAGGGAAATCAGGGGGTACACAAGGCAGGGGATAGGAAATCACACCACAGCATACCTTTCTAGAGATCTGCATGGCAGGAGCAGGCATTAGGGAGAGGAGGGACAGGAAGAGGAGCAAAAGGGTTAGGAAAACCAAACAGTGCTGAGGGAGTCAGGGCTGAGATTGGAGTAAAAAATTGAAGCACTGTTAGAAGCGATGTGCACAGAGATTACAAACCTATACTCTCCAAATGTCTCGTCCTTCATGGGTCGTGCTTCTGAGTCCATTGGACCCTCTTCTTTGTCTTTAACTGAAAAGCATATAATTTAAAGATTTTAATCTTTACCTCAACTGTTGTTTCAGACATCCTGACACACAGCAAGATAACACCAAATGTATGTGTATGGAGAATAAGTTAACACCAAATGTATGTGTATGGAGAATAAGTTTACCATAATAACTAATAATATCTCAAATAAGTAATTGTTCAGAGTGGTACTATTTATTATGCACTTAGTCAATGCTTGTAAGCACAGACATTTAAATCTACTTTATGAGAGTCAGCCATTTGTTTGGAATGGGCTAAATGGCTGGTGTTTTTCTCTGGCCTGCAGTTGTATTTTCTCTTGAGGTTTGGGATTATCATTTTGCAGTTCTTTTCAGGGCAGAGTCTATTCCTTGAAGAATTCTAGAGTTTTCTTTCACTATGTGTTTCATTTGAAGACTATAGAAGAAAACATTGAACAAATGGAAACGAGGCAATTAGTTGGAATAGGTGACATGCTTTGGATAACAGGGGTTGTTTGGGCAGAATTTCAAACATGATGCAATATAATTTTACTTTATTCTTGTGATAAAACGATATTCTGTGACACATTCCTCTTACAGCTTGACTTATTTTTCTACTGCAGTGTCATTTTATCAGACAGCATTATGACAGCATTAGACTGCCTCATGCCCTAAGCCAGCTGGGATAGGCTCCAGCTCCCCGTGACCCACGATAGCGGATACAGCGGTAATAGAAAATGGATGGATGGATGGATAGACTGTCTAGTGTTACCAACAAAGCTTGTACAGAGCATGACTTAGCAGCTGCTTAACACTGTATACAGGCTTAAGGAACAACCAAACTTTTGAACAACATCCCAAAAATATACTCTAGGCCTCAGTATTTTGTATTCAACAATGTTTAAACAACCCCATACATGAAACATTTACGTTCTTGCTGTTAGACTTGACTTACCTGAATACTTCCCCCCTTTACTCCTCTTGATGAAGCAGAGAATAAGCAGTATTAGCAGCAGCAGCACAATGGCACTCACGACACCAATGAACCAGCCCTGTGTTGCAAACCCTTGCTGCACCTCTGTCACCCCTGAAAAGGGAGACAAAAGCGAGAGAGATAACACTTCTTTTTTTTTAAAGGAAAGATGAAAGGACAAGAGGAGAGGAAAGGACAAAACCAGTAGGAGAAACTAGATGAAAAAAGAAAAAAGAGAAGCAAAACAGACGGCATTATGCATTTTGACAGAGTGGCATTTCACTGAGGAATCAAGGAATACAGCATATTACACCAAACAAACACTAAGCAGTGGATCCCTTCATACAGCTAGCTAAGCTCTCTGTTCTCAAAGGTCTTTGAAAGCACAGAGCACTGCAGGACCTTCTAAGTAGGATTAAGCTTTGTAAGCACGAGTAGCAGAGGAGAAAGCAGAGAAATGAAAAAAAAAAAAAAGGAAGATTAAGGAAGTTAGAACACTCATAGTACCTGTTCCTTCTGTCTCAATGTCAGTCTCCCAGAAGGTGGCATTGCTGTAGGTGAACCGTAAACGATAATGAGAGCCTGGAGTCAGGCCCTGGAGTTGAAAGAAAGACTGAGAGGAGTTCACTTTCTCTGTCTTCTTCCATTCACTGCCATCTGCAAAGAAGTTTTATTTTCTATTCATCATGCCATGTTTGTCCAGATTGCAAAACTATTCCTGTGATGGACTTAAAGGGTGACTTGAAGGTATCCCCAAGTACTTATTAGTGTAGACACTGTACCATTTTTGTTCAGGTAGAAGATCTGGAAGTGAACATTCCTGTGTCTCTTCTTTGCCACCCAACTAAGGTTAAGCAACCTTTCCCCCACAGACAGGCTGATGTTGGCAGGAGGTGCTACAAAACATTCAGACAGAAAAATCAAAATTTTGATCAAGAATGGTCTTGTCCACTGTATCTCTGATCTGTGGTGCAGAAGAGATCATCTTTGTACCTCCATCCAGAGTGGTAGCACCTTCCCTCTTGACAGGCTCTCCATCCCCTGCAGCAGTACGTCCCCTCAGGTAGAAGCGGTAGTGGCTATGACGGTCCAGGCCCCTCAGGGTGAGGTGGGTGACCGTGGGGTCATCTATTGTCTCTACCTGCATAGGGCTGTCATCGCTTTCCACGACTGTCCACAGGAGAGGCAAAAATATTCAATCAGTAGTTGACCATCAATGCAAACATACCGATTGCACATTGATCTGGGTGCCATGTGAGGGACTGATGAGTATCATTAGGACAATAACAATTTCTGTAGCATGATTGATTTACTAGAAGTGTCCTGTGGGGTGTCATTCAGAATGCGGATGTTATTTCTGATATCTTTGTTACATCTTTGCTAATATCCACCAAGGATGTGGTTTGTGGATAAAAACTAACACTACTTTTCAGTAGTGTTAGTTTGTATGTTTGATTGTTTGTATGTTGACAAAATTTCATCTAAAGTTGCAAAATAGTATGACAGAAATGATCAATTATTGAGAGGATCTGAAGAAAAGGCATGGATCCAGTAATTTCTTTGTTTACCTACATTACATTAACTGGAGGAGTTTTTGAAATATTTTTCAATATACTCATTATCTACTCGAGGGATTACCATGAAACAACAAAGAGAATGGCACTTGTCTTCGAGGAAGTCAAATTTCATTTGTGAAATACAGTTGTTCTTGAACAATGATTAAAATAATAATACCAATGTGTTTCTGAATTCAAGGGTTAGCTTTTCAAAGTCGGGGAGTCACATCATGAGGATCAAAAATGGGACTATTGCTTTTAGCTGCAGTGACCTAATCAAGCAACTGAGATACCATGGCAAGAACTCATATTCCTCATACACTGGAGGTTATTTTGTGAGACGGGGATGTAAAAATGCTCACCCTGTTGGTATTGCAGTAGATACCCAATGAGGACTCCATTGGGCTGATGAGGTGGCCTCCAGTGGAGGGTCATTTCCGTCTCTGAAGGACTTTCAAGGATCAAGTTTGTGGGAGGACCAGGAACTAACAGTAACACAAACAGCCTAGATTAAAATGGGCCTCAGTTTAGATGGCATGCTTAATAATTTTGATCTGCAATCACCCATATTCTCCATTAACATCTATCCATGTGTCAGTTCCCTTGTCTCGTTCACTGTCCGCTACAACTTCCTTCATTGTAATCCATTACAATCTGATATTGCTCTATTTTTGTCATTTTTTTTGTGTTATTACATATTTTCACACAAATCGCTCACCTCCTCCAAGTTCAGCCTTGTTCTCCCTTTTGACCTACCTCCCTCATGGGTTTTGAAGGACTCTTTCTCAGAAGGAGGTCCCTCTCCCTTGCTGTTGAAAACAGTGACCTCCAGGGAATAGTGGGAGTAGGGTCTAAGATCACTGATCACCTTCCTCTCCTCTTTGGCAGCAGTAACAATCACCAGAGTGTTCTCTGGCTCCCTGGCCCTGTGTGCTCGGTGGTGTCCCCTGGAGCCGATTCTGGTCAGGTAGATCTTAATACAAAAATCATTTCAATTAAATAATGCAATAAATAGTATACCAAGACATAATTCAATCCATATCGTGACTGTTTTCAGTTATTTGAAGGACTAAATTTTTTATGATAGCATTAAAGTTCAGGTTTTATAGATGCAGTTTGAAAAGGATTCAAAGAATAGCTTGAATGTCAAAAGGACCATGCATCTCAAGAACCACACGGTGCATCTAGAGCAGGGGTGTCAAACTCATTTTAACCGAGGGCCACATCAGCATAATGGCTGTCCTCAAGGGGCCAGATGTAACTTTTAAATATAATTAAATGTTAAAATAATATAATTAAACTCAAAATTTCTTGCTTATTCAAGTTACAAATATTACAGTTGCACAGCAAAACTATGTTTGCTTGATGCTCTGCTATACCATAAATCCTTTTCATATATCAGGTTATGAAACCCACATAACTCCATCAATCAAGAATCAAACTATGAAAGTGAATAAAGAAAAAGGCAGTCAGAGACTGCAACATCCCGCGACACCCCTGAATACCCCTGACCCTGACTTACTTTCATAGGTCAGGGTCATTTAATAAAAGACCCATGAGCCAACATGTAACTGGTGCATTCCATTTGTCACGAGGTGTGTACCTACAAATGTGTACCTAAAATAGTATAAAAGTGAAAATGTGACCTTGCCCTAGTTTTTCAAGGTCAAGGTTGTGATCTAATTTTCATCCCCTTGCCTCACTGAATATAACGCCTTTTGTTTCGTCTTTCTATCTTATCCAGTTCCTGAGATATGTGCAAAAATATATCAGGATAGAAAATATCTCAGACCATAGATCAAAGCTAGTGCTTTGAGTTAAGGTCTTACTCACACTGGCCTTCTCCCTCGTCTTTCTATCTTTTCCATTTCCTGAGTATATAAAAGTTGAAGTTTTACTTTAACCTAGTTTTCTCAAGGTCAAAGTCATCATCTCACTTTCATCCCCTTTGCTGGCCAAGTAATGTGCTTTTTGTTTCATTTTTCTACCTGCAACGTTTGTGAAAATATCTGGTGGACAGACGCACGGACGGATGAACGGACGACTACACAAACAATGACAATTACAATACATCACGGCTTCACAGTATGTAATTAGGACATTAACTTTGTTTTTGTCAAAGTTAAAGTAGCCTTAATTATTGCATTGTGGGAAATGTGGTTTTTGGTCAAAGCATGCTTTTGACCTATTTATTTTTAGACACTGAGCTTTTATGCTCTCGCTGGCCACATAAAATGATGTGGTTGGCCACATTGGGCCCCCAGGCCTTGAGTTGGACACGTGTTCTAATGTGTGATATATGTGACAGTGAGATAACCTTAAAAAGAAGGCTGCATTTTCACAACCTTAAAATTGAGGAGAACTGTGAAGGCCTTGTCAAGAATTTCCGTCTCTGAAACTAACATATCTATTATTCATGAGGACAGGGGCTGAACATTTTGAATGTAAAAGAAGAGGAGATACAGGATCAGTACCTTGTATCCCAAGAGGATTCCTCTGATGGTGTCTTTCTCCACAGGGGCCCAGGTCACCCTGATGGTGGTGCTGTTCAATATTACGATGCCTACATCCATTGGAGCCTCCAACGGAACTGAAATACAGATGAGAAGGTTTATTGTAACAAAGAATACCAATACTAGGGTAAGAAAAAGGTTTTGCTAAAAAAACAAAAACAAATTGTTGTTTTAAACTTTACCATCCTCTCCTGAGTAGCCAATAACAGGGTCTGCCTCAGGTCCTTCTCCCTTCTCATTGACAGCCTGGACTTTCATTTCGAAGGCAGAGAAGTTTCCAATGTCACTGACAATGAATGGTGGTGCAGTCGTGTAATTGGTGTTCCAGTTTGGCCCGCTCCCAACCACGCGCCTCCATTGTACCCGGTATTTAAAGTCAGGTCCATTGAAGTTACGTTTGGCCATTTCCTGAAGTAATGTGATCAGCAACAAAAAAAGGCACAAACTCTTTATGAACAAAATGCTCTTTTAGATGACAGTAAATTCAGGTGACAGATGTACCTCCCAGTTGATGACGAGGGTATCTGGTTCTGCGGACTCGCTCCTCACGTCTTCAGGATTATTATCTGGAGCTATGATTGGAAACAGGATCATTAAGTTGTTGTTTGGGATTCATTTTGAGAATTTTAATTAGGCGTTTCATAATTATGGCTCAAACCTTCAGCATCTGTGTTATGGATGTCAGATGGTTTGCTGGGGTCACTCTTTCCTACATCATTGATGGCAATGACCCGGAAATGGTAAGACATGTAGGGCCACAGATGAAGGTTAGCACGCTTCTTGTTGCCTCCTACTCTTTTCAGCTCTTCCCAACTCTTCTCCTTTGAGCCTTGGTCCTCAAACTCAATCACATACTCTACAGAAAGAGGGACAAAGACACAGGAGGCGATGTAAAAAGACAAGCGGTAAACAATGTGGACGCAATTGAAACAAGACAGTCACAGACTGCAACATCCTGCAACACCCTTGAATTCAAAATTTTACCCTGACCTACCTACATAGGTCAAAGATCAAAGCTAGTGCTCTGACCTACTTTCATAGATCAAAGCATTAGCTTTGATCCATGGTCTTACTCACACTGGCCTTCTCCCTCGTCCTTCTCTCTTATCCAGTTCCTGAGTGTACAAAAGTTGAAATTTGACCTTGACCCAGTTTTTTCAAGATCAAGGTCATCATCTAATTTTCATCCCCTTTGCCACCAGAGTATTGTGCTCTTTGTTTCATCTTTCTATCTGCAACGGTCGCAAAGATATTTGGTGGACATACTAACGGACAAACTAACGGACGAACGGACGAACACACAAACACTGACAATTACAATACATCACCGCTTTGAAGTGGGATATACTTAGAAATAAATCCTATGACGCTTTGAGCTTTACAAATATCTGGTGCTGCAGATCAAGTAATGAAAACTGACCAGCCTTTCATTTTACCAAAGTGAGATAAATGATAAGGGTTTGTTGCTCTGAGTGTAAGAGTTAGGCAAGATGAAAAATTATGTTTGTGTCCGTGTGTATAGGTGTGATTGTCAGTGTGTATCATCATTAAGTATACCAGCGCAAAACATCCAGAGAAAAACACAGTCTATGATTGAACAAAAGCAAAACAGGAAGAGTGGATCGCTATGTGTGTGTGTGTGCGTGTGCGTGTGTGTGTGTGTGTGTGTGTGTGTGTGTGTGTGTGTGTGTGTGTGTGTGTGTGTGTGTCTTATAAACCTAGCACAGGGCTGTTGTGGTCGTCTCCTGGAGTCCAGGTGAGGGTGACTGCACGATGTTTAGCTTCAGTGATCTGGAGGAGGGCAGGGGGGTCTGGGCGGTCTGAAGAGGACAACAGTAATATTACTGTAAAAAGTGGCTGAACGGCTTTTTATATATATTCCAAAGTTATGTCCACAATCGGACTGTTGTTTTGTCGTACATTACTGTATGTATGATGGTCTTACCACATAGAGTGAGTGTGCTGCTGGCTTCAGCCATGTCCACCTTGGTGATAACCTGACATGTGTACACGCCCTCATCATCTGGTCCCACATTTGCTATTATCAGGTCTGGTCCTTCAAATGTGTATCTGGAGAAATGTGGTGATTTTGTTAACCTTCTTTAGACGCCCTCACCTGAGATTCCCGATAGCAATTTTTGCCCAACATTACAAAAGTTGGGACACTGTAAAATGTTGATAAAGCAGAGTGTGACAATTCCTCATCTTTTTCCTATTCAGTTCAGTTGAAAAGATTGCAAAGATGGTGTATCTAAGGCTATACCTGACCAACTACCGAGACTGGGAAAATTGTTAAATGCTATAGTTTAAAATATTTTAAAATTAGTTTAAACAGTTTAGCTGCAAAAGCTCCTCAGGGTAGATGACTTTCAATTACATTTTCTCTGGAGAATGTATTCTCTGAAGATTTTCTGAGAACAATTTTCTCATACCATCTGCTGCATACAATATCAATGATTGATTGAAATGGCAGCAGATGGTAGTAATATGATTGAGGATGAAAGTGGCATCTTCAAAACAAAGAGGAGTTCACTGCTTCATCAAAATCTCTATAGACAAACAGTCCAACAGTTTGAATACAATGTTTTTAATGTGCATTTTGATTAATTTACAGTCCATAATATCATCAGAAGATTCAGAAATCTGAGAATGTTAAGAGGCAAGTCATACTTCAGTGTGTGTACAGATTTCAAATAGGGGGTATTGACATATTTGACTTGCATATCTTTCATGTCTTTAGTATTAATACTGAAATGTACATGCAGGTTTTGGAACAGTATCTGTTGATGACCAGACGAAGACTTTTCCCACTGACTGCTTATTCTATCAATACAAAGCCATTTTCTGCTGCCTTACAACTGTTATGCTTCAGTAGAGAATAATTCAGGTTCTAAGACGGCCTGACTGTGGTCCAAACTATTAACTTGATGAAAAGGTGCAGTGTAAGATATTAGAAGACATAGAAGAACAGAATTCCACTTTTTCCTTTGAACTTCATGCTATTACATTTGGCTAACAAGGATTTCCAATTCATTGTATTCTGTTTTTACTGATTATTACATACTGTCCTAAGTTTTATTTGTTTTTCTACAGGACACGGATACAATATAGTAGATAACTATTGTTTCATTGGACAAAGAAGCCTGATTATTCAGCGTAAAAAAAACACAACAAACAAATTATAAAAATGTAATCCCCGTCACTAATTTCTGTCATAATCCTGACTACCGTCAGTTCCCCAGTGTATTGAAATTTGACTTACTTTTCATCAATGGGGGATTCAATGAGCTTCTGATTGTTCTTTCTCCACAGAATGAGAGGAGAGACAATTTTTGGGTCAACGACAGACAAGCAAGTAAAGATTGCTGTCTTCCCAGGCTGTACTTTTAGAGCCTGTGGAGGCGACAGGATCACTGTCCTGTCTGGAGATGAAAAGAGTGAGACATAAAGTGAGACAAACCACAAGAGATGTAAATAGCATCAGCTGCTGAGGGACATGGTGTCTCACTCACTGAGCACTTCCAGCTCGGCCTTGACAGAGAGGTTGTAGTTCTGTACAGAGCAGAAGTAGATGCCTGCATCGTCGTGGGTTACGTTTGAGATTTCCAGTCCCCCACTAGTGAGAAAATTAACTCTGGGATCAGCCAGAAGGGAGGAAGTGGCACTGCTCTCCCTGGGAAAGGCATAACACACACACACACACACACACACACACACACACACACACACACACACACACACACACACACACACACACACACACACACACACACACACACACACACACACACACACACACACACACACACACACACACACACACACACAAAGAGAGAGAGAGAGAGAGAGAGAGAGAGAGAGAGAGAGAGAGAGAGAGAGAGAGAGAGAGAGAGAAAGTGAGAGAAATTTGTGTCACCTATCAAAAAGGAAATATTTTCCACACCAGCATGTGCTGATGAAGTCACCCATTCATCTTCCCTTCTATTTTACCAAAAAATGAACAAAGCCTGTTTGAGTATCTGCCAAAACAGCCCAGCATCCAGTTGATAATTTATGCATATTAAAACCACCTACATAAAAATATCACATTTGTGAATTTTTTTTCTGTGAAAATATGCCAGAAAACCCACTAGAATACTGCGGATAATACCATACAATGCAATGCAAAACACAATGAAATGAGAGCAGGTGGTAATGTGTCTCACCATACGACGCTGGGTTTAGGAGAACCAAAGGTTTCACATTCTAGCAAAGCTTTCTGTCCCTCTGCAAATGTGTAGCTATTCCCATCCTCAGTGAGGATCTGAGGAGGCAGCTCTGAAACAGTCAGACAGACAGAAGTGAGACACCTTGAGGTACACGCATGACTCACAAAAACACACAAAAAAATGACATGTACAAAGACAACAGTCACCTATGACATAGACATTAGCATTGGTGAGGATTGTCCCATGCTTGTTGGAGGCCTGGCACTGGTAGACAGCAGTGTCTGCAAAATTGACATCTGCTAGGATGAGAGATTTGCTCGCTGTCAGAGTACGTCTGGGGTCCTTTTCTATTTCTGTGAAGACACAAATGAAGATGTTCAAGTTTACGTATTGAGCTTCGTATTTGAAGGCATGTCCGTGTACTGACCTGAGAAGGGGATCCCATTGATCGTCCACCTGATGGTAGGGGTGGGGATCCCATCTGCTTGGCAGTCTATCTTGACAGTCTCACCTGGAGCGTACAACTGATTGACTGGACCATTAGTCCAGTAAGGAGCCGCTAGAAAAGAACAAACATATTAAATTACATACAGTACAAGAAAAATCAATAAGATCGGTCATACTGGAAAAGTCTCCCTGTTCATTTTCAGGGCAGGCAATTTTACTATTCACAAAATCAGCCTGACACAGTTCCATAATGTCTTCTTTGTTATATAAAAGTGTAAGTCATTCAGCATCACCTGGATATGTCATCTCATACTCGGAGAAAAATTACTTTACAGAAAACTGCAAACAATGGTACAAGATTTCTGCATGAGCTTTCCAGATGGGACTATTAACTCCGCAAGGATCTAAAAAAACCACTGTCTGACTGCATCACCGGAAGTGCAGGACTTTGAGATAACATTTCAAATAAATATGATGTCTCTGTATTTGTGACTTCCCTTCTGGCTGATGCTTTTCATCTGACCCTAGTGGAGTGGCCTAATTTTATGGAAGTGTATTTCAAGATTGCTTGAGTGCGGGGCGCGTGAAACACACCTTCCACAGTCACAGTGTAAGTGTGTACAGCCTTCCCTTGGAAGTTATCAGCTATACACTGGTATTCACCCCCGTCGCTCTCAGAGATATTAGTGAAGCGCAGGCGGCGGTCAAACATATCTTTAGTGGTCCGAGATTCAGAAAGCTCGCCGTCTTTCCTCAGCCACGTCACACTGGGAGTTGGACTGAAGAGGAGAAGATGGGGAGGACATGTTATAATAGGAATGGAGAGGAAAGAAGGGATGGATGAAGGGATGAAACAGAAGGAACAGAGAGGAGAGTCATGCAGCAAGACACAGAGTTGGGGAGAGACAGGAAATGATGGATAATGGATTGAAGAGGGTGCAGGGAAAGAGGAGGAGGGGGGAGAGACGAATGAGAGGCAGGTAAGATTGATTAGAAGGAGCAGATCGAGTCTTCTGATTGATAGGGTAAGTACGACACACGTATGAGAACAAAGGGACTCACAGGCCTTGGACTATGCACTCAAGCTCAAGAGTCTGGCCCCTCAGAGTGTGGTAAGTGCTGTGGAGTCCAGTAGGTCTCATCATGTGGGGCCTTCTGTTCCGCAGCACCGAGTTGGCTGGAGAAAGAGAGACAAACAAAGAGGGACGGGGGAAAGAGTCATACATATGGATGGGTAATTTACAAATTGCTGTGCTGCTGACAAAGCAGCTACTATGTTGACTCTGACAAACACCAACTTTCCAAAAACATGAGCCATGGAACTGTATGGAGAGGACGCTTCTTTTCCAGCTGCTTATTATTTTACACACACATACAGAGAGGTCTTGTGTTAACATGGGCTCATCTTCGTGACCTCTGGTTGGACCACAGATGCTGTCAGCCACATCTCAGTGTGAGCTGCATCTCATTACCACTGGACTGAGGAGGTGATGGGCCCCCTGCTGGCTCTGGGGCCGTCCAGTGGATACGGTACTGCTTCGGTTAGCACAACATACCACCACATGGGGAGAATTGACTTTGGTTTAACTGTGGGCCTCGGTGCTTCTCAACATGCTGACTATTATTACACTGCAGGTGTCGATTTGATATACAGACCAATAAAGTGTTCTTCTTACAAGAATACATCTTAGATGAAGGAAACTCACATTCAGTCTGTCCAGAACACATGAAAGGAGAGATAGGTCCTGAAATTTCTTTTTGAATTTACATATGTTGTTGTATTAATTCATATTAGCCTGCACCGCCTACAGATCATTATATATGTTAGTGCTGTCATTCGCTGTTGACACTTGATTTCTTTCAAATGTGAATAAGTAAGCCCAAAAAAAAGTTCAGATTATTGTAGAGGCAAAAAGTCAAACTCACAGGGATTGACAGTCAGAGTGATGGGTTCCTTAGCCAGAATGGTGCGTGTTGTCAGGTACTGGACATTGCAGGTGTAGTCATCCCTGCTGTCTTCAGTTGTCACATGGGCAAAGTATAAGTTTCCATCCTTCCCAACAACCACTCTGTCACTTAGCTGGATATGATGCAGACCTACAGGGAGAAAGAAAAAAAAAAAGACGTTATTTAAAAATCCAGACACAGATTAATGAAGAATATGTTATGTTGGAGAAAAAAATGTGAACTACCTCTATGAAGTGATAGAAACGATGGATAGACTAATAGGTTGCAGATGTATTGAGGCAAAAGGAATAATGTAGTAGAGGTAATGTACTCACGCCAGTCCATCCAGTGAATGATGGGCTGCATCGAGCTCTCTGGGGGGTTACACTTCAGAACAATGCTGCTTCCCTCCTCGGCCTTCATGTTCATTTTTTTCTCTTTTTGCTGGGATGGGGGAGCTGAGGATGGGACGGAAAAGAAAAACACACACTCGTGTGAAAAGGCATGAGATGTGTGTCGCACATGAACCACCTGTGCATGTGTTTGCTGATGTGTTTTTCCTTCCTGATGCAATCCACATCACACGTCAGCGTAAACACACAATGCTGTGTAGGACAGTTATTTAAATGTTTGTCCATTTTAGCAACTTTCAAGATTGAAAATTTTGCCGTTCAGAGAAGACGCCAGGTTATCTTTAGTCCTACTCCCAACCCCCGTCACACACGCACTGGAGTTACCAACGAGTGTTTTACATGACATCAACTCAAGGGTGTTTCTGGGGAAACAGTTGTCAGGGAAACTGAAGGAAGGAGGTCGCCCAGGAGAGCTCCACTTTCACAGGTGGACAGATGCGTTCTCTTTACTTTTGTCCAGGTGTGTGTGTGTGTGTGTGTGTGTGTGTGTGTGTGTGTGTGTGTGTGTGTGTGTGTGTGTGTGTGTGTGTGTGTGTGTGTGTGTGTGTATGTATGTATGTATGTATGCGTGTGTGTGTGTGTACCTAAATATATGCTAATTATCTTGTTATTGCATCTGATTATGCTCTGAGTGGCAGAACTAGGAGCTCTAGGTGTAAGCCTCCATCTGCTAACAAATGAGCTACATAATAATTGGGGCAGAGAAAAGGTGGGCACTTCCCCCAGCTTTGTAAAACGCTATTATTGGTAATAAAACCGACAACAAGACTCACTTCTAATGTGGACCTTGAAGGCATTCATAGGAGAACTAACATTGAAAGTGATGTCTATGAAAGATATGCAGTCCCTCTAATCTCCTGTAGCTTGTTTGAAAATGTCTGACATGATGTTTGACCGGTTTGATTCTGTTTCAAACACTGTGATCGCCTCTCTGATAAGTTATTACAAGTTATTACAAATCAGCAAATATTCACTGAGCATGACGGACTTTAATAATATTTAAACATCAAACTTTAATGACCCCCTCTCAGCACTGGTCAGCGGTTGCTTTAGGATTAAGCATTTTCTCACCATCGATGCTGAGTGTGACCTCGTTGGATACGGCCGTCCCCAGCTCGTTGGACGCGTAGCATACATATTTTCCTTTGTACTGCTTCAAGGTGTCCATGGTATTACTGAGTGTGAAGAATGCTGATGAGCCAGGGTGTTCAGAAACCTTCAGCTCAGGATCGTTGCCCGGATCAAACTCCATCCCATCCTTTGTCCAGCGGAAGCTTGAGCAAAGAACAAAATAAAAGCAGTCATTTTGATGTTCACTGACATATGATAGTCAAGAATTAAGTTTCCTCTCATTGGAAAAGCTATTTTTAGCAAATGCAAGATGTATTCACATGTCAGTGAATTAAAGGACACAAGTGGATTACTTAAATATTGCAGCTGCTCGCTCCAGCGGGACTAGAGGTGTTGCATGACTGTGATATCCATCTCTTCAATGGCATTTACATTAGCTTTCCACTTACAGCAGGTGAGACATTGTGATAAAGATTTTTGGAGGGCTTAATGACATTTATCCCTCGCTAAGATCAGGCCCCTGATTGAAAAATTGTGCTCTCATGTAATGGTAATATGTAGATGTCAGTAGAACAAGGAAAGAGAAGGTCACTGTTCTCACTTGTCTGAAAAAAGATCACTGTGGTGAGACTCCCCCTGAAGACGAGCATCTTCACACTGACTGTGTGCGTGTGTGTGTGCGTGTGTGTGTGTGTGTGTGTGTGTGTGTGTGTGTGTGTGTACGTGTGTGTGTGTGTGTTTGAACTGACTCACATGGGTGGAGGGTTGCCAGTGGCTTCGCAGCTCATGACAAGATCTTCAACGCTGAAGACGGTGACGGACTCTGGCTGTGTTGTAATCACTGGAGGCCTCTTGACTGCAAGGGACAAACACAGAGTTACTGCAGGCACAAAGCTTTGCTGTTACACACCTGCATGGTCTAAACGGATGAGAGCACAGGCACACACTTACAGTCTTCTTTAGTCCTGGATACTATTAGCCGTAGTAACTCTAGCTATGACGTAAATATATAATCCCCTCTTGTGACACATCTGTGTGACTATTGGTAGGTGTTTAGAAGATGCCAGTCATTTTAATACAGTAGTTCAACAGCTACCAATAAGTGTATTCAGTTCATATCACTTAGAATTACTCCCCAGAGAAAGAGATGAAAAGTAGGCCAGGAAAAACAGTGAGAGTAACAGAGCAGGTAGAGAAAATGGGCTGAGATGAGAGGAAATGGATAAAGCGTAAGTAAAAGGTTCATGTGCAACCGAGTGAGGCCGAAAGGAAGAGAGGGAGGAGATCCGTCTGTGGGGAAATGAAGCAGGGATTTTAAAGAAGAAGAAAAGAAATGACCACCAATCTCTCCCTCTCTGCCTCTCTCTCTCTCTCTCTCACACACACACACACACACACACACACACACACACACACACACACACACACACACACACACACACACACACACACACACACACACACACACACACACACACACACACACACACACACACACACACACACACACACACACAAACACACTGTCCATAACAGCCATAAAGCATGAAGCCTACATAACAGACCTATAAAAACCAACAGGCTAGGATTTGGTGTGACCACTGTATCGACCCAGTGTGTCTGATTCCTCCTCGTAATGTACGATGGCTGCTGTATTTTTATGTTCTGCTTTTCAATATTTATAGAGTGGAATCTATATACAGTATTTCTTGCCATTGATTTTCTATACCAGAGGTTACAACTTAAATCTTATCAGTACAGTCTTTATTAATGGAGAGACACAAAATCAAGGATGAATTAATATTATGTAGATAAGTGGGTAAAGGAGGACACAGGACAGTGGTGGAGAGTGTAGTGAAGTGTATATGCAAAGCAGTGCATAAAACATAGCCCAGAGGAAAAAAAACAAATAATAGGTGGATTCACAGAGGTCAAGAACGAGACCTAAAAGGAGAGCGGGGGAATTTAAAGACAAAATTCCAAGTGATGAAGGAAATAACGCCATTTCCAGAGCTGATCACACTGAGGAAGCTCCAGGCTCTGCTCCCATCACTCGTGGAGCGGGAAGAGAGGAGCCGGTGCTTATTGTTTTAGCTCCTCTTTTTTCCTCCATGCTTTTGATCTGACAGCCCTGCTGCCTCCTTTCAGACAGCAGCTCCTCTCACTTCCTCCACCCTGCTCCGAGCAGCACCCCAACCACTGGGTGCAAGCAATGCTACAAACACGCCCACACACAGAAAAGGGCACACAAGACTGGACAAAAGATAACAAACACAAATGCATGCTTCCTTACAAACATATCAGCATGGCAAAAGAGGATTCAATCCAATCACACACAAGAATAATGCTCGGAGTTCTCTTGAAGGCCATTTATTTCAGTGTGGCATAGTGCACAGGACATTTATTGCATGCTTGATGAAAATAAACCTCTCTGACATCATCATAGTGTTGACCATAAATGTAGCTAGCATCTGCATTAAGACAGGTTGACGTCAATAAAGTTAAAACCACTTACGATCACTTATGTAGTCTGTTAGTCCACAGCAGCACAGAGGAAGCAACAGGGGAAAGATTTAGTCGATAGATAGAAAGATAGATAGATAGATAGATAGATAGATAGATAGATAGATAGATAGATAGATAGATAGATAGATAGATAGATAGATAGATAGATAGATAGATAGATAGATAGATAGATAGATAGATAGATAGATAGATAGATAGATAGATAGATAGATAGATATTTCACACATAATATGAACAATTATGGATGCTAATGCCTTGTAATATCTGTTGTAATAGGGTGACCTTCTTGATCCGGACTCAAACAGATTTCCTTTATTGATCCTGATGTCTTTCTCAGTAATTCTCATTGATGAGAAATAGGCTGGTTCATTGAAAGGCAGGGGATACCTTGACCTTTTTTAATCTTTGACCTGCTGCTTGCTTTTCCTCATCATCATTCTCTCTGCATCCTCCTTGGCCCTCTCACGCCCATGTCACCTCAACCTTTAGGAAATTACGTTGGAAATTTATTGCATCTCATCAGCATTTGCAGTTTACTTGTGTGTGTGCAGAAGCAGTGTGGGCGGTGAAAGACTGACTCACTGCAAGTAGTCTTAGATAGAGTAAACAACAGAGGCAGCGGTGGAAATAATATTTGCTTTCTCTCTTTCTTTCTTTCTCTCTCTCTTCCTCCAATGGAGCTCTGTGCAGGCCGGCAGCTGAGATGAAGATCAATTTCCCTTCAGGGCCACAAGCTCAGCTGTATTTCTAATTCTCATATATTACATGGGGGGAGGAAGGAATGAAAGTGAATGAGAAAGAACCTGGCTGGACTTTCGTTGTATAATTCAATTGCTGATTGAATTACTCTGCAATCAGATTCTGTTATGCACCAAGGCAACCAGATCAATAATGGTACTTATCAATGCAGCATGAGGGATCAGTTACAAAGTAATTAGACACACCACAGACACCGATGAGTGCTAACCAAAGAAACCTCAGACTGTGTAGTATTTCAAGCATAATAGCGCAATCCAACCACGGTTGCTGAGCAAACACTTGTTCACTCTGCTCATTTGCACTAATTAATGATGAGTGATGCTGATGAAAGATAATTATTAGCATGCTTTGAAGAACCAACAGTGTAATTAAAACAACAGACAGATCTTTGAACTGGATGGAAGCGTTCATCTGCCATTGTTATGAATATTGTGATTCAAATCTGTACTCACAGTTGGAAGGTATGTGTATGGCTGCTTGGCTGGGCTGGTCAGAGAGGGTGAGGAGGAGGAGGAGGAAAGGGAGGAGGCGGGAGGAGGACTGCCTCCTACTGCCAGGCTGCTGTCGCTGCAGGTGAGACATTGCTCAATGTCCCATCCAAGTACCACCTGCTCACGCAAATGCACAAACACACTCCAGCAAGGTTACTGTGGGTGTGTTTTCTTTGCTCTCTCTCTCTTTTGCTGTCTTCTTTAGGTCAGAGACCACCAACTGGTCTTTTCTCTGAAAGATAAAAGAGGGTGGAAGGGGGAGGGGGCAAGAGAAACAAAAAGGGAGGGGCAAACAGGAGGCCATGTGTCAGAATGGGAGAAAAATTAGACTGCACCATGTGGTCAGACCTATACACGGATCATGACATGGAGTTAACACGCCAATCATAGGCCAGCAGTCACGCATCCCAACAGAACACCAGTGATGCCTATCAATACACCTGTTCCTGCAAAAAAAATTAAAAAAAAAAATTCTCCATTTGGTTAATTACATGACCAGTGGCCTGTATGGAAGGGCCAGTCAGCAGGACAGATGGAACGATAGCACAACAAGACGCTAAGCAGACCCTCCCAGTTCCCAGATGATCTGTGGACGGACAAATGATTGATGAAGTGTTAAATCAGATAACACACAAGACAGACAAACAAATAGTTGATAATTAGGTTGGCTGCTCACAGCTGTGTTGCACAAACTGAACATTTCATATTGTGCTTGGGCGCTGTTGCTGTGATAAGTGTGTGATAAAGATGCTATCAGTCATGGCGAGGGAGGTAAGCCACCCCTGCTAGCAGTCTATCCGCTCTCCATCTGTACACTTGGATTCGGTCCTCGCCATAACTTGCAGGCCATCCTTCCTGCAGGCACCATGTGGTGCATCCCACTGACTGTTTACACTAGTCAGTATCACAGAGACAGAGCTGTTACAGCACACCATGATTAGGAGACACGCGAGACAGAAAAAGGAAAATGGAGATAACAAAGAGAGATTGCATGTTTGGCAGGCCTGTTCTGATTGAAAGAGTCTTGGCTCTACACAGAGGAGTTTGTTGGCAGTGCCACATGATTGGTAACCTTGAAGAGTGAGGGAAGGTCAGTGATGAGAGGAGGTAAAGACGATGGAAAAGAGCGGAGGGTGAGAAGATGAAGGAGAGAACTGATTATCATCCGTTTACAAGTGGGTAATGGCTTAATAGCTGATGGTATTATGTTCACATCATTCTGTGAGCAATTCATTAATATCACAACAAAGGAAAATGAATATGTGAACTAATTATACCTTTTGAGCCAAATTAGATTAGATTAGAGACCAAACAGGAGTGGCGTCTTTAATGGCTCAGTTTAAGGTTCAGTGTTGTGCCAATGAGTTGCTTGTCTGATCAGGAGAATGGAACAGCAAGCACACCAGAAGGGGATGGAGGGGTGAAGGGTGTTGGAGGACTTTAAAAGGACAGGATGAGGAAAAATAGGTTTAAACAAGGAGTGGAGTGGGATGGGTAAAGGAGAGGGAGGGGAGAGACGGAGTGAAGGAGGGAGGGTGAGAGGTGATGGGACGAGTGGAGGGATGTGGCAGAAATGGAGGAGGATGGATGACAAAGGATGACATCTGTGAAGCTAATCTCATCCAACCATACACACACACACACACACACACACACACACACACACACACACACACACACACACACACACACACACACACACACACACACACACACACACACACACACACACACACACATAGAAGCTTTTCCAATCACCGTGAATTATTAGTTTCCTTCTGTCTTTACTTCAGACACTTCCTTTGCTTGTTAGTCTCTGGAGATGGGGGCCAATTAAAGTGATCCAGTCTTAAACCTGTTACTTTAAATCAGTGTAAGTGGGACATGACTGAAACGAGGTGTGTCAGAGTATATGCTATTCGTGCTAATGTGATCTTTTTTTGTGAATGTGTTCTAACGTGGGATATTCTCTGTCAGTACTCCCTCTGAAGAGACGGACGAAGAGCTGAGCGGCACAAGCAGGTCGCTGATTAACAGTGTGTCACATTTCAAACTGTCGTGCCGCCAGTCACCATTCGCCTTGGAAGTGTGCTGTACGTGCACAAGCGAGCGCATGGATACACCCATGGGAAGGAGTGGGCATACAAAGAAACCTGTAATGAATGGATAGACTGACAGAAAGGAAGGAGCAGAGACAGACCTGGAGAGGTCTGACAGGATACATCAGACAAATAAAAGGGCATGGTCCAGTGGGCTCCAGCCGGGAGTTAGGGAATAACTCAGTCATGGTGAGTAGCATCAGTAAACGGGAACACTATAATGGGTTGGGAGGGGTGTATAAATGGACAACTTGAGCAAAGGAACACAGGGGAAGAGGTAAGTGGTGTGGAAGGTTGCCATGTAATGAGTGTAACCCCCTACAAACATGCTGGTGGCACAAATTCATGAGACTCACACACTAATGTGCACACAACACACTTGTAGTCTGTGTGGAGGCGGTGACAGTCCATTATCACATGCGAAGGAGACGCGGACATACAAGAAGATTCCTGATTTCACTCGTCTGAGCTGTCAGAGATCCAATCTTTGCCATGTTACCCGCTTCGTTGGACAAGGTCAGAGGTCACGCCTGAGATTGCTGCTTACAACAGACCTAAAATGTCCCCTCACAGGGTTGCTGAGTGCTTTTAAAAATATTGCCACTGGATGCCAATAGTCATTAAATGACAAAGATTATAGTGTGAGCGACTTTGTATTGAGATTTGATTTCAGGGTGTGGCAATTTATTCTTTTCACAATAAAAGTCTGACTGCAGACAATTAGTGAACAGCGTGCCTCATGAAAAATAAGACAAAACAAACAAGAAGATTTTTGTGGCTACAGTATTTTAATTATTCATGATTTTTTTTCCACAAAAAATCATAAATTACCTCAACATTTTTGTACTCTGTTGTTACTTTTGTTATCATACGAAGAATTTAATTGCTGTACACCATTGTGATGTATACGCCCCTTGTCTTCCATTAGACAGAAAATTGCACCCTTTCATGTTCTGCAAAATCTAGTAATTAAAATCAAGTAGACATGTTGGGCATTGCCAAGGACTTTCTAGTGCTGAATTGGCTCTCCTAACCAAAGAGGAGGGGGGAAACACACGGAATCAAATCTCAAGGGTCAAATCATGTTCTGAGTTTCACAAATCTCTGGATCCTCATTGTGCAAACCGCCCACATGTACGTGAGAGACAATCGCTTCATATCCTCCTGTTTCCGTGTGAGGAGATGCTTTGTTACATGCAGCGTCGCAGTTTTTTCTTGCATCACAGTGAGTCATGCAAATATTAATCCTGAAAGCCTGTTTGTACTTTGATCAGGTGTTCTGCTCTACCTAATGTGTATGTGTGTGTGTGTGCGTGTGTGTGTGTGTGTGTGTGTGTGTGTGTGTGTGTGTGTGTGTGTGTGTGTGTGTGTGTGTGTGTGTGTGTGTGTGTGTGTGTGTGTGTGTGTGTGTGTGTGTTTGTGTATGCATGTTCAAACGTGTGCAAGTCTTGTGTCCTGTCATGCCTTGTTGTTAAATATTAACTACCTCCAGCTGTGAGGGACGTGTAGGGGGAGAGGATGTGGAACGGAAGGCAAGTGTGGGGGTAAAATGAACACATACCCCCTTTACCCCCTACTGTTTCCCTAGGGTTTGTCTATCTGGTGAAGCATTGAACTGAAAGGAGACAGAAGAAGGGTCAGAAGAAAAATGGAGCAGTTTAGACATTCATAAAACGGGTATTTACCAAAGACAAATACACAATAAGGCTTCACAGGTGAATGGCGGAGAGACATTATTAAGGGTCAACGGACAAAGAGAGCAGGCGGGGCTTTGAGAAAAAAGGTGATGCTGGTGGGGGGTAGATGATCAAGGATGCTCTAGAGTGAATAATTCATAGTAATACCCTTCCTGTCTGCAAAATTTGCCCCAAATCCACCAGATTCATAATTCATTTTCTTCCCTCACCATACATTTGGTTTGGTCCCAGACTGTTGCTGTCCAACTTCTATATACCTTCGCTCCCTCCCCTCTTCCTCTCTCTGGCAGGGTCATACTTAATGTATGAGCCTGTTGCAGTGAGACAAGTCTTAGACCCACTTTGTCACTACAGCAGAAAAATACCACAAATCATGTGAAATAATACTCATTGTCTTTTTCCACTCTGCTCTGCTAGTCAGGTTGTAACGCATCGCACGTGTGACTTTCATCATTCAGTGCAGTGAAGATAGCATTTCTCACAAGCCTTTTCTCAGAATGTTTCTATTTAGGACCCGAGTCTTATAATAGGAGCAGCCTGTGAATGATGGGTGCTCATTTTCCTGTCACCTTTTTATCAGTTCTCTCCTCTCTCAGCCTCTCGGGTAGCTGACACTAAAAGCTTTCTTCAATCCCCCTTCGATCACTTTTCACAGTACATTTCTCCTCTCCTTCTCCTCTGTCCATGTTCCTTACTATCTCTCTCCGTCAATTTAAGAATCTGCTTATGGAAGCATTCTGGCTCGGATAACGGAGAAGAAGCTGATTAATTCAGTATTTGTAAATTTAATGGAGAAGGGGCTTTTCAGCATGGTGGGAAGCCAATAATTACCTCATTCTGTTGCACTTTGTTTACTAGAGGTAGTAGCACGGGTTTTCAGGTAAATGCTTCATACTCAACGAGAATTAGACCTTTTCTTTAACCAATGTGCAGATGGCATTTTTATCAAGTCTAGTGTAATTATACACATGGCCATAACATAGCATTCCATTCAAACTAATATCAAATGAACCCTTTGTATTTTCCTCATATTCCAAGTGCCTGCAGCTCCACTGATGACCCCAACCCCTCCTCCTGTCAAGGGTCAGGAGTTAATATTGGAATGACATAAAGCTGGAGAAAATAAAGGTTGTCAGAAGAGCCATGAGGGCAGACAACTTGATCCACCCTCTCTCTCTCTCTCTCTCTGGTTGCCATGACAACAGGGTCTCCACACAGCATCTTACTGCAGTTATTCAAACATGGACACTTACGTTTTTGCAGTATTGCTGACACATACACACACATATATACACATAGACACATTTGCTGGTGCCACACACACACACACACACACACACACACACACACACACACACACACACACACACACACACACACACACACACACACACACACTCAGATGTTCATGTGTGAGCTCAAATACTTCATCTTCATCTCTATACTTCAGATGCTCAAGAGACAAAACATAGACTTTGTTTCTAAGTGTTGAAGTATTCAAATATTTATGAGGTGAAATCATTCATAGACTTCTCACGCAGAAAGTTAAAATACAAAACAGTGGTACAAGATTCTCAAAGTTCTTTACAAATCTCATCTTTCCAATTCTCTCCTTTGAACATGTATATCTTTTCCCCCTTCTATTGGCAAGAAAGCAAAAGCAAGTACCTCTAGTGTGGTTTATTTATTGATGTTTTTCCCCTTAAGTCACAATAGGAATTGTGGAATAAAAGAAGTGGTGAATAATTCAAGGGGAAGGGAGTGGACTCATTACAATATATGTGAGGTTTGGAGAGAGGAGAGGTGGAGAGATGGAAAGTGGAAAGAATTTTGGCAAAAGGAAAGAAGGGCCAGATGAAGCAAGGTGATCCATAACAAAGCGCATAAAAATTTAATAGATTGTGTGAGGAAAAGGGAGAAAGAAGTGGGATGTAAAAAAAAACCCCAAAGAAGATGGATTAAAAAGTGATGATTCAATGACAGCTGTGAAAAAGCTCTGTAACGATCAAAAACCGGGTGTTAACCTGATGTAAGGGTGTATCAGATTCCCTGTATGTGTGTGTGTATCAGTAAAGATCTGACCGTGTGTCAGCGGGTCACCTGATCTCTTCTGTCAGATAATGGAGCTGGTCTTGCAGATGGAGTGCTGCCTCTGGCTTTCTGTGCTTTTAGAATGTTAGATGCTGCTCACTTAAGGCCACTGATATGATAATTCACTTATGGGCTGCCTGTCAATAGATTAGTCATAGAAAATGGAGATGTATCAATAAAACAAAACAAAATGGAGCAGGATGATGGTGTGTGTTTGGGTAGGTGAAGTCATCAGAATCAGAATCTTTTAATTATTCCCAAGAGGGAAATTGCTTTTTGTTACAGTTACTCCACACAGTAGGACATAAGTAAAAAAGTGAGACAAGAGTAGATAAATTAGAATTAAGAAGAACAAAGAGATTAGAGATAAATAAATTAATAAATACACAGAATTATATATAAACACATATACAGATACAACGCATTAACAATAACTGCCACTTCATTTCTCCTTCACTGCGTATTAAAGTGAGGCATTGTACAGCCTGACGGCCACAGGCAGAGAAGATTTCCTATGGTGTTTAGTTGTATATTTAGGAAGGGTCATCCTAGTACTGAATGTACTCTTAAATCCCATCACTGTCCTGTACAGGGGGAGGAACTCATTGTCCAAGATGGCCCTTAGTTTGGACAATGTCCTCCTCTCCAACACTACAGTAAGTGAGCCCAACTCCCACAATGTCACCAGCCCTGCGGATCAGTCAGTCCAGTGTCTTGGCATCCTCCACCCTCAGATCACTGCCCCAGCACACCACAGCATAGAGGAGCTCACTGGCCACCACAGACTGGAAGAACATCCTCAGCATAGTGTTGCAGATTTTGAAGGACCTCAGCCTCCCGAGGCTTTGGCCCTTTTTATAGAAGATGACAGTGAACTTTGAACTTATGACAGTGAACTTTTGAAATAGACCCAGTATTTGGGAAATGTGACCATATTCAAGCTGTTTTCGTGTTGTTTGTTTGCAATTCATGTGCAACCAGAGGGTAATATACATGGAAAAAACTGAACTAAACAGAAAAGAGAAAATTTAACCGGTAAGTAAGTCAATAAAATTCTGTCTGTTCACTAAATGAGCAATTTATGCTGTTTGTAAACATATGCTTACACACACACGCACACGCACACGCACACGCACACGCACACACACACACACACACACACACACACACACACACACACACACACACACACACACACACACAGTTTCCTTACATTTCTGCATTGTTGCCTTCGGGTGTATTTGCTTCATTAGCCACAGCATCCATCAGATTCTGTGCCTGCAGCACGAAGCGCAGTAATTACAGACACACCCTCTGTGTCATGAAAGATATAAGATGTGGTGAACACAAACGACACCATGCATGCCACATGTCCTCCAGGTTGCATTGGTATGCACTCTGTGTGCAGTGGGGACATGCAATGATGAATACTATCACGATAGTTTTTGTGCAAGAGTGGTTTAGTGTCCATGAAGTAAATTGCCAGTGGCATTAGCTTAAGTAAATCGGGGCAATCATGGCATTATAAAATCAAGCCAGCAAGCTATTAGGAGTGACCTTCTCTGTCCCTGTTTGATGCATCCTACATCCCTTCTCTCTCTCTTCTTATTTCTGAAAGTCAGCCTCTCACCTTTTCTCCTGTTCTTCCGGATTATGGCTTGTTGTTTGTGTGTTTGTTTGTTTGTGCTTTTTTATTTTATTTTGATGTGATTTTTTTTTTTGCTGCCGCTTCCTAAGCAGAGCTTAGCGGAGAGCCCGCAGTGAGCTTGTTTGCACACGGCCATTCATCCCTTAGAGAGACAAATTAAAGGGAGATCAGAGGGGTGAAAATGAGATTTTATGTCAGTGTGCTAGTAAAGCCTTTGAGGATCTAACTGGAGCCGGGCGGCCCAATAAAAAAAAAGCAGCTGACATCAGTGCAGTCTTTTTCAAAGATAACCCTGAAACCAGACACAGGAGCGTAAAGATGACAAACCAGCCATAACATAAAAAAAAGTATGCAATGGTCCTGAGGCCTGCTTTGTGTTGTGCTATTGGTGCACAATTATGTTAGCTAGTGTAAATAGTGACGTTTGAGGAGGGCTGTACAGTCAGTCATTCTGCAGACAGAGATGAGGAGGAGGAGGAGGAGGAGGAGGAGGAGGAGGAGGAGGAGGAGGAGGAGGAGGAAGACAAGGAGGAGGAGGGAATGATCCCTTGGGTCAGGTGATAAGTGGCCCACACAGCAACGGAGGACAAAGCTGCCGGTGGCTCATACAACATGCAAGCACACGTAGCCTCCTCTACAGGGAGAATCTGCATGCCACGCCCTGAGGAGGGGTGTGGAGTGTGTCAGTGTAACACAGGACCTTCATCACAGCAGGTTAATGTATAGGAGAAAAAAACACATTTTCATTTGGGATAACAAAGTTATCATATTTACATAAAAGAAAATTGGTATTTCTTTTTTTTAACCACAGGCAAAATGTTTTCATAGTATTTAATGAAGGCTTTTTTTCCCTTTTTTTTTAAATTTTGCCCAGAGCTTCCCTGCAGAAAACTTACTGCTAGAAATTAGATTTTTCCCAGAAACATATGACGAGGCGCTCTTCAGGCTGGATGTAATCCTTTCACCAGTTCAGGGAAATGAGCTGCAGGCACACCAAGGTCACCCATAGTGCTTTACTGGTACATTTGCATGAAGGACGCAAGTGGTCCAACGACTGTGGGAAGGTGCCCAACCCCACCCTCCCTTCCCAGCCTGACAGTTCTTACCTGCTGTCGGGTTTATGAAGACATGGAATCAAATGTGAAATGACAAACGTCTACTCATGGACATAAGGAACACCGACAAACTAGTGACTCACCAATCAGAGCAATGCAAAATACAGAAACGTAAAAATTGCATTTTTTTTGACAACAATTGCAAACTCTAAAAGCTCCAGTGTAACGAGACAGATACAATTAAATACTGTACAGAGGATTTGCTGCTTAGCCAAAATAACTCACTGGACTTTGTGACTGACATCTTCAAAATGTTTAACCAGGTCAGATGACGGATTCTTGGCAATCCCATTAACTTTGTTAAAAGTTGCAAAAGCAGCACTTCCCTTTAAGTGCTCCTCATCTAATCATGTAGAAGGCTTTCTAGGGATGAGGAAGGAGCTGTAATGTTCCTAAATAGTTCATAAATGCCCAATGAGGGGAAATCGAAGAGAAAAAGACAGGAGAGAACGGGCGACATAAAATAATGCATATTGTAGCTCTCGTCTAGTCCAATATTTCAAATCTACAAATATCTTTAAATTCATAAAAGGATCATAGTCGTGAAGAAGAGCTAAGGAGGAATTTATACACTTCTGTCTGGATGTAACAGATCTTTAATTTTATCTTTATTGTCACTATAAGAAGAAGTATGAAAAAAACAGTGGGCTTCTCTCTATTAATTTAAGTAAATCTTATACAAAAAATAATACATCTTTTCAGCAGCATATGCAAATAATGAGATGGGGATTTTTATTTATTTTTTTGCAGCCGTTTTATCTCTAGTTATGCAGAATTTGGGTTTTTTTTTTTAAATCTACTGATTACCACTGTGGAAATGTGTGTGCGTTGGAGATGCCGTGGAGATACTGCTTTTATCTATAGCAGCATCTTTTGCTGTCTCTCTTATCTTTTCATGTCATGAATACACACAGGAACACAGTAGCTAAGAGAAAAACTGTTGCTCGGTCTTGCAGATGCGCAGCCAGACTCACGCGCGTCACGCTCTGCAACAGGGCGGGGTATTTTTTGAGGTAACTGGTCGGCAAGACAAGTCAGTTTGAGAAGATTTGGTTGACATTCAAATAGGGAAGCATGAGGATAATGACTGAAGCATGATGACACATGGTTTGCATGGTTGTGTGGCTGCTGAGCATTATACACAGCTGATTAGTATGCGACACCTGTGTGAACATGAGAGAGTTAGTGTGTGTTTACTCAGAATGTGGGAGGTCAGCATTGTTATGCGTGACTAGATTTGCTTGTTGTAGTTAGTGTGTATGTGTGTGTGTTCGTGCATGTGTGTATTCTTGCGTGTACACACGGTGCCTAGGTATCAATAGTCCTGCCTTCCATTCCTTCTCTCACCCCGCTATCACCATGACAACCTCCTGACTCCAGCTCAACCACACACAGCAAATATTTCACCCCCCTCCCCCTCCTCACATTCATCCTCCCCATCCCATCCCCCCATACTCCCTCTCCTCCATCGCCTGTCTCCGGTCTCTCCATCTCTTGCTCTTTCTCATTTCTGTCTTTCTCCAGTTCCCTTGCTGTGTCTACATGCTTCACAAACATGAAAGAATTCCTCCTTCCTGACTGTCATCTTTGCAGAAAGTGTCTTCTTATACTTGTGGTGCTCTTTCTCTTTCACTTCAGTTCTCTATACTCTGCTCCCCACTGATTGCTCTCACTCCTTATAAACTTTCCCTTTTCTCTCCCTGAACTCCTCTACCTCACCCCTGCCACCCAGAGTGTTCTCCTTCCTGTTAGAGTGAAGACGTACTACGGGAAGAAGCTTCTGTATATTCATCTTCATTACATAAACACACACTACAGAGGATACACAGAACAATTATAGGTAGCTCATTATCATCCTATGACATTAATGTGTCACAAACTTGAGAGAAAGCAGTCTGTCGGGAATATACAAGCTAGCCCAGCTAAGTGATGACTAATTCCTACCGCATCTGGTATCATTATCATCAGAAATACATTTCTCTTCTGTAACCAAATCCAATAATTATCAATGGTGTCCGTGGCAGGGATCTGTTTGAGGCAGCGTTCCTCGTGCTCTCCAACAGAGATGTCCCAGACTATCAAAAGCTGCAGTGTTATCAGAAGCGCACAGCCCCGTCCCCGCTGACGATTCCCATCTCTGCAAATCCCCCCTCCTCACTTGCCTGTGCAGCTCCAGACCCTCCACGCATCAGTGTGTAGTAGTGCAAAGGGATCAAGGACATGACATTTTCCAGAACGCATAGTGATTTTCAGCATTGCTGGAAAAAAATGAAAGAGAGTAAACAGACAACCTGTTCAGGCCTGTGTGTGCAGAAGTCTGTATGGATGCACGAATGTTGTCATCTACCATTAAAGGGACGGTTAAAGCGAGTAACAAGTAGATCTAGCGCTACAACATCCATTCCAGGAGGCCGACAGAGAGAATAAGCAAAAAAGTGAAGGTACTGGTTCATTTCATCTCTATTTTTATGTATATTTTTTGCATATTCTGCTCATTCCTCACTGCTCCCCACCTGCACCCTGTTCCCCATCCCCCCCCCTCCTTCATCTGCTGGAGAACTGCCCTACAAGCTGAAGCCCCAGCTGTGGCCATAACTTCCCTGCACTCCTTCATCTCCTTTTCTTTCCTGTGGTCCCTCAGTTATGAGAAATGACAGAAGGGGCTTGGTTCTAATTCGTGTGTGTGTGTGTGTGTGTGTGCGTGTGTGTGTGTGTATGAGAGAGAGAGAGAGAGAGAGAGAGAGAGAAAGAGGGCACCACAAAGATGCAAAGGAAGCTGCGGTGACCTTTCCCTGTGGCTAAACAACCAGTTGATGAGCTTTTCATATTGAGTTAGGCCAACAAGGTCTGACAGTCTATTTCTACACCATAGAAACACATAAAGCAGCCTAAGGACAGCTGTTGATACTTTTGTGTTTGCTAAAGAACAGAGCAGCATAATTTACGGACAAACATCTTCTCAAATTAAAAAAATAGACTAGCGGTGATATTCTAGTCCACTGATTCACCTGCTAAAGTGACATAAATCATCTCCATTCTGTGATAGCATGGTTTGAAACTCGCTGATCCTGCAGGTTCCTAAGTAGGACACCCACCCAGCACATCAGCAACTCCTGCAAGCATGCATTAGCCAAACAAACAGGACTTTTGAGCGTTTCTCAGACAGCCGAAAGGCTATTCACACTGAAATAGGGCCCAGATTTTATGACACTTGTGGAGGAGGATGGTCACCCACTGGCAGGCTAAGTAGCTGACAACACAAGGAACAGTCTGCATTATACAAGTCCTGTCATTAACATTTACTGTTGGATTGTATTTCCCCCCTCCGAACCACAGGCTGGTCGAAACAGTAAGCATCGTCCACACAGTCATAAATAAACGCAGACCGTCTGGACCGCTGGATGGAGGAGAGAGGGAGGGAGGGATGGAAACATAAAAGAGATGGATTTAAAAGCCAGAATTACAAGGACATATAAAGATTGATGAGATGTGATAGTTGAGCAAAGGATGAAGATATCCTAGCTCATCCTGTCTTTTCAGTCTGCAGGCACTCCTACAGTGTGTTTTGAGCTGTGTTCCTTCTAATCTAATTAAAGTCATAGATTAAGTGTGAACACAGCCTGAGAAGGTGCAGGTGAGCTGTTTGTGTGTGTGTGTGTGTGTGTGTGTGTGTGTGTGTGTGTGTGTGTGTGTGTGTGTGTGTGTGTGTGTGTGTGTGTGTGTGTGTGTGTGTGGCAGGTGTGCATCTGCATCTGCACTCACTGACATTTCAATCGCAACATGAGCCCTCCTTTGTCACCCTCAGCTCCCCTATCTCAACAACCTTTATCCTACCACTTTGCCCCCCCCCCCCATCTTCACCTCCACACTTTTGCGCTTCCTGCTCACAGCTCCAAGCAGGATCACACTTATGTAAAATGACCATTATAAAAAAGGTTACAGATGATAAATATCTTTTATTTCTCACCCAACAGTCTACTCTCTACTGCAGCTGCTGCCCCACCCAAAGACCCAGAGGATAAGATCTTTGCTCATAATTATGTCGTTAAACATGTTAACAGTGTCTGGGCCCTCAATCTCTTCTTTCCAGCTCCTCTTTTTTTCTGTGGTTTGTTTTCCTCCCCTTTCCCCATTTCTCTTCATCTCTCTGTTTTGCCCATTGTGACATTTGTACCCTGGAACGATTTCGTTTTTCCTGCTTGCTGCTTCTGTCTTTTCTCCTGGGGTTAGAGCCTTTTCTCTTTTCCTCATATTAACAAGAAACCTCACCCGCGACTCTCCCTATATGGACCACTGCTACATCACACAGTCCTCTCTCCAGCACTGATTTCAAAAAGTGATTTACTAAAATTGCTACACGACAGCATGCCCTGCATGTTTGGCCACAAAATTGCTCAATCTTCGCTGCTGTGTGCCAGAGCATGATGTCTCATGTAAACAGACCATTTTCTAGCTTAATATAGAGTTCCATTATTGAAGCTCCAGCACTGTGAAGAGGAGTCTGTTGTGTCATGACCAATTTCTCCCTGATCAATTCTGAGAACAAACAACATCAGTTTGATTTAAATACACTACACTGCCTTTAGAATAACAAGACAAGAATTACATTTATCAGTCCTTTTAGGTAGAAATAGTGTGATAGAGGGTAGCATGGAAGTGTGCATTCTGGTAATGGGTAGATAATGAGGAGTGATAAAGGGAATGAGGGCAATAAATGTTGAAGAAAACAGAAGAATATATTACATAAACCCTTAAAGTCTCGCTGACATGCAAATGATCTGAAGTAGGCCAAACATTGAGAGGCAGAGGCAACTCAAAATATGTGAGATAGAAGGGAAACTGAGAAGATTTAGCAAAACTTTTTAACACTTCTATGATGAATTACTGATAAAGATGGTATTGACTGTGTAATTAAATGTCAAAAACACTTTTAAATAAAATGTATTATACAACAATCTGAGAAAATTAAGTGTCCTCGGGGTCATGCACAGTATATTTCATCCACGAGTAGGCAAATTCATGTGAATAGCAATACAGGAAAATACAAAAGTCCCACAATTCCTACATTTAGTCACTACAAGATAACATCAAAAATTAAGATGCCCACTCGAGCCGACACATCTGTTGTAACTCACAAACAAAAACTAAAGAGAACAAATTGAAGAGCAACCTCCTCTGTTTTTACATCTTTTCTCTTTATTTTCTGTTTTTTCTACATACTGTACTTGAATGTCTTTCCTGCTGCTCATAATCTGTTTCCCTTCTTAACGGCTTCTTTTTTTACGATCCACCCCTTTTGTTTCCACACCTCTTGTGTGACATTTAAACCCTGTGCGTCCTTCATCTGCTCTCCAGCAGCCAATAACTGCATGTATACGGTGGGTGCAGTGTGTAATAGGATGGCACAGTAGGTGAGATTAAATTAAGCCATTGTATAGGGATTACAACTCACTGAAAACCTGATTCCCTCCCACTCTCTGTAATCCAACTCTAATAAATATATCATGGCTGACACAGCAGATGAAGCGCCTGCGAGAAACTGCAGTCACAACACTGCCGAGACACCGAGAGGAGACAAACACCGACAGCCTGTTTACTTGCATCACCTGCAGTATTTGAAGATGTTGTGCCTGATGGAGTGTGTACGGTGTGATGACGGGGCTTTGTGGTTGTCTGTTTTGGTTATAGTTCATTCAAATGAAGCGCAGGTGTAGAGTGGAACAAAATCAATACACTTCAGTGAATACAGCTCTAATAAATAAGATTTAATGGATTCACCACACAGTCAAACCACACTGCTTCACATATGAGAAAGTTAGAATGTGTTCCGCTCAGTTGATGTCAAGCTGTGATATTCAGTTGACTCAAGCAGCTTCAACAAACATTGGTTATGTTTACGTTCTTAAGCATGAAGGCAACGTACCAAACACTGATCCCCATGTTATCAGTGCAGGTCTTAGCCTTAATCTGCAACTGAGGGACATAATTTTCAGTTTTCCATGTTGATCTCAGACTCTCTGATTAACTCTGTGTTGTGTGAAAAGACTCCTAAACATAACTGTAATGTACAGTAATCAAGACATCAAACATAAACATGAAAAATGTTTTGCAGTTTTATAGCATCAGTGCTCCTATGTGATCCTAGTCACCTTAGTCAAACACTCCTGTAACACGCTATCCCTTTTAAGACCCATTGTCAGAGAACAACTAACAGAACAGCAGACCTCTAAAAACCTGTCAAACATTTATCAGATTTGGGTCGACTGATAACTTAAAGCAAAGCAAACTGTGCTAAAGAAACCTACAATACTGAGAAACAACGTGCCCTCATGTTTAATGACGAATACAGCAAACATCTCAGCATCCAATCAATAATTACTGAACCTATGCTGCCATGTCCCCTTAATATACAGTTCAGGCAAAGAAAGCAGAACTAGGATGATAAAATTCCCACATGTGGACACAATATGTTCACAAATAAGGTCATTAATAAACCAATAAGCCTACTGTATATTATATGCACTGACTCGCAATCGGGAGCTGTTGACAGCTAATTTAGCTTCTCTAAATATGTTTATAGTCCAGTCTACCCCTGAAAGCAAAAACTTATTGTTCATGAACATGTGAAGATTGTCAGTCATCCAGGTGCTGGTAGATCTCTGTGTTGAATAAAGTCAAGTGGCCTCTTGGGAAAAGCTTTAAGATGTTTCACCTCTCGTCCAAGATACTACTTCAGTTCTTCAGAAATAAATGTTTGTACCTGGTTAAAATCGTACCATGGAAGCTGTAAGGCTGTAAGGCTGGCTTACAGTGAGCCTGGGGTACAATCACATGTCAACTCAAAATGTAACTTCAGTGTTTAATAAAAGTTTTATTACTTTACTTTATTATTAAATTAAGATTAGATTAAATCAGTTTAACTAAATGATATAATTGTATGAAAATTCAAATTACCTTCAACTGACAAACTAGAACTCAGCTGTACCAAACTAAGAATAAAAGAAAAGAAAAGTGGAATCTGTTTATGTTTGACCAGCCTACAAACATTTCTACACCTACTATGAATACTAGAAGTCTGCTGCTACGACTATACTACTATTATTACGACTACTGCTGCTGCTCTTTGCGTTTACAATTTTAGCCTGATTTTTTTTTTGGATAAAATGAGGATTCTGTTATAGATTTTTGAAAAACTTGACCAACTATATGTCAATTTTTAAAAGTTCGGTGGTCGGAGGAATGGAAACGCAATAAAAACCCTAATTATTTCCTACATCATTTTTTAAAGACGTCTCGATGAGATGCCCTTCGGGATGAGTCACAAACGCACATAGAAGCATCTTTGACCATCAACAGAACACTTCATAGACGCAACAGGGAAACACACTGGACAGAGGGTCAGTTTATTCCAATTATAGTCACTGTCGGAGACAATGAAGTCTCTTTGATAGAGCTGACTGTGGTCCAGATGGAGTGGCACTAAGGGGAATTCTCTATTTCACTGAGACAAAGACATAATTTAGTCATAGACAAAAAAGAGGGATGAAGACAGCATCAAGGAGACGCAGTGAAGGTCGATCATGGAGGTTCACATCCCCCTTACTTCATATTCAGTCTTATACTTTATTATTTCCCAGTCTAGTTCATGTGCTGAAGAAATGTAATTCACAGAATTTGAAAATGTGTTGTATCAAAAGGATAATGCAATGGGATAATGGTGCGTTTGTTTTAGTTACCTTATTGTATTTTTCTCTAAAGAACATGACTACAGTTCGATCCACTATTATCTCCTACGCAAGGGAATTCTCTGATTCCTCCTTCCTCGTATCATCACCTCTGAAAAACTGTAATAAGGTAATTCACTCTGCCAAATTAAATTTTCATACATGACGCCTTCATTTCAGCCCAAGTCTCCATTGCAGGTTCAGCTGTAATACAGGGTGGGATTTATGAGTCTTTGTCTGAGAGCATCATTCTGTAAAGAATGATAGAGTCCTTAGTCATTATTCTGATTAAGACCCTGGTGTGGGCTTCTCTGTCTAATACTGATAATGGCAAGTGGAAACAAAGAAGTACATGATGGGAAGGTTATGGAAAAGAACAGAGACAGAGAGGCGGCAAAGGAAAACTGGATTACCAAGTTGAAGGTTTGTTTTACTTCTCTGTGAAGAGAGACCATCACCCCAAGTGAGAAGTGATGACGGGAACAAGGTGGTCCAGAACAATTGTTATGACAGTAGTCTTCTACTTTGTATCACCTTCCATCTCAGCTTTTATATTCCTGCCATCACTGCACCATCTTGCTGCCTTTTGATCCATCAATCCTTCCCACCTTTGGATTTTCCTCCGTGGTTGTCTCATCTCACCTCTGCAAATTTCATTTTCCACTTTTGCAGGCCTCCTTCACTCCTCCTCAATTCACTATAATCATTTACCCATGGTTGGCCCATCAATCCATCTGACCCTTAGCTCCCTAAATCACCACAATGTATTCCATACCAAACCCTGACAGCATGTCTACACGATCCCCCACTTGACACCCAGTGGGCCGACTCCCATCTGCACAGGATAAATCAAACAGCCCCCAAGCTGTAGGAGGAGGCATTGGGTGGGGGACTCTACATATTGACAGCATCCTTAAGGTGCGCACACACACACACACACACACACACACACACACACACACACACACACACACACACACACACACACACACACACACACACACACACACTTCCAAAACACACCTATATGGTGAGACAACTCGTAGTCCTTTGAATCTTCATTTGTGAGTTTATAACTTTACAACCATTTTTCATAAAGGAGAGTAAAAAGGAAACACAAATGCAACAGTTTTTCTTGAGTCTCTGTGCCGGCTCTCCATGTTAACCCTTATTTTACCTCACTCCTGATTTAATAGCTAGATCAACAGAAAACAGTCTTTGATCCACAACAGACGCCTGAGTAATCAGGCCAGGGAGGCAACGTTAGAGAATCTTTAATTTGGTGCACTGCAACAGAATGTCTGCAACGTGTCTTTGGAGAGCATTTATTTGTGTGTTGCAGAAGTTGTTTCTGTGCAGACGCGTGTTACGTGTGTGTGTGTGTGTGTGTGTGTGTGTGTGTGTGTGTGTGTGTGTGTGTGTGTGTGTGTGTGTGCTCTGACATTTGTCTTTGATGAACAGGATGACTGACAAAGATGCCCTGAGGCTTAACAGGTTGCCGGGGAGCTAAGGGCCAGTGCAGCGCTGCTCTTCCCTGGAGTTGCTCCTAACTGGCAGATTGAGAGCAGATAACTACTTCTACACAACACCAGACTACACCTCAACTGCATAACTATTAGACAATATCATCCCACAGAAATTAACACAGCAAAAAATAAATATCCCAGCATACATTGCTGAGTTCTTTTTTTTTGTTTCTCATAGCCATCTTCAATCAATACTGTGCTTAAATCTCAGACATTCTCTTCATCCTTTCCCTTTTCTCCAGTGTGCTTTTGCCACACCCATCCTCCCCTGTGACCTTGCCCTTTTCTCCATCCTTGTTGATCCCCCCCCCCAACCTCCGCAACACATGTGGTAGTGAACGTGCATTAACGGATGCAAAGTGCACTGCTCTTCAAAGGAAGTCCACTTCTTCACCTTCTCCATCTGATTAAAGCTGCTCCCACCATCCTCCCTTTGCCTCCTCTCCCTCTCTTCTCACTGCATATCCCTGTGCCCTCTCCGTCCCTCTCTCCTCGCACAAATCCCTGCTCCCATTCATCTCTTTGATGGAACAGCTCAATTAGGCAGCCTGCGTCAGAGGAGAGATTACATTCTCCACCATATTGTAGAAAGGGTAATCATAAACTCCAAATCTATTCAGCAACGAGAAACAACTCTCTGCTACAGCAGCAGCTCCCAACATCATCTAGATCCTACTGCCGCTGCCATTCAAATAACGCTGCATTAAATAGTATGATAATGTGACCAGCAGTAAGCCTCTGGAGCATTGCTGCCATGAAAAGGATTCGCACAAACACACATACACATATGCACACCCACACCCATTCTCATTTACTCCAACACGCCCTCTTCAACAGCAGCTGTATCTTGATCTATTGTGTGAATGTGTGCAGTGCAGTATGTTTATGGATGTCGTACAGATGGTAAGAAGTCATTGTCAGGCAGAGAGCCTTCCCTTGACTGGGTTCATCTGGGACAAGCTGCAGGCTACTGGAGCACGGTGGGAGGGAGAGGAAGGAAACAGGTTTGTTGTACCACCAGGGCAACAAATGCGCTGGCTTGATGTGAGCTGGTGTGCGAGATGCACGTTTCCTCCCACACACTTTCTAACACACAATTAACATTTTTGCACATTTATTTTTGCTAAACTGGTCAAACGATGGAAAATTTTGTCTGTTGCTGCCATTGTGTAGAACTTATATGTAACAGGCTGCAGAGGGTGAAAGCAGGCAGCTGGATGGCATGCAGCCAGGTGAGTGCATCCTTTTCTGTGGCACACCTCCACATTCTGCTGCGAAGGCGGCCCCACCCTTACTTATACATCCCCCCCGGTACCTTCCTTCATATAAATGTTTCTCACACGCTCCATTTTCTGCTGCTATCTGAATATCTCTCTTCCTTTCCCTGTTCTGGTTAATTTTAGATTCCTTCTCATTTTGCCTCCGATATCTGTATTCTAAGGTTACCCCACTCACTACCCTTGGAAAACATACCCACTGCAGCTGCAGGAGACAAGATTGGTAGACTGGAAAATTGTTGTAGTCTGCTCCGCTGTGCTGTTCACGATGCAAGCGAGTTTCACCCTCTGCATCACTGACAATCACGACAACACATTGCAATCACGGACATTACCTAATATTAAAGCACTCAGCTATTGCTGGGTCAGGGGGATGTGGTGGAGAAAATGACAATTATATTAAAGAAGCAAGGCAGAGGGAGAGCAGAAACACTCATTATCATGCATTTTTTAAAAATAGAATACACATTGCTATATGAAGGAAAAGCTTTACATTAGATTTTTTACATCTTATTGGAAAATACCAGACATATAGAAATGCAATATATTTAAAGTGTAGTTAATTCAATTACCAATTATTTATAAAAAAAATAAATTAAAAAAATAGTTTCTTTTTAAATGACATTTATATTTGTTTTGGGACAAATCCTAACTTTAGATGTCAGATAACATATTGTCAGAGTAATCTAATCTAGTAAACCGAACTATAACGTGCTCATTGATGACTTGATGGGACACACCACAACTATATATTCAATATTAATGAATGGGAACCCTGTTGCATGCAACAGGGGGCGGCAGTGGCTCAGTGGTAAAGCGGGCGGTAGAGCAGGTCGTCCTATGATTCAAGACCGGCGGTTCGATTCCCGCTCCCGCCCCCCCCAAAATATACCCGGAGGTGAGCTGACAGTGGGAGGTGTCAGCTCATCTCCGGAGCACTGCCGAGGCACCCTTGAGCAAGGTGCCGTCCCCTTTACAAAAAAATTGCTCATTTGAGGCGCACCAAGAAGGAGCTGCCTGCCACTCTACCTCCCCTGCATGCCTACAGGCCCCCTTGTGTGTGTGTGTGTGATACAGGGGCCTGTACTCACATGTATGCATGCGTTTGTAATCAGTAGCTAGAGTGTGCTGTCTGTCTTAATTTCCCTTCGGGGATCAAACCAGTATATAAAATTAAAAAAAAAAAAAAAAAAAATTAAAACACACAGGATGTTTAAAATCAGCAATATGAAAAAAAAAAAAAATCCGGAAAAGTAATCTGCACCAACAGGTTATCCATCGCAGCCAGATTGAAGACATTTCTTTTAATGTTGATCAAATTTACTGTTAACATGTACTATAATTTATAACTAAAACTGAAATAAAGAAGTCCTTTGATATTTGTCTCATTTTTTAAAACCCTCCGGTTTGGAATTACTATAAGTTCATAGTTTTCCTTAACATGAACACAAATGAGGGGAACAGGACAAGAGGATGTTGAAGTCAGGAGCGGTAAGTGTGATTTACATGAACCACACTGTCATCTTGTTTCCGCCAATGGAAGATGAAGCAAAGGTGCGGTTCAGTAACGACCACCTCCACCTAATTAATCTGCTCTCCAGCTCTCTACTGCTCTCCTCCTCCTGGATGACAAACTGTCTGCCTCGTCACAAAAACATTGTCCTACCTTCACAACGATGCTCCTCTCCTCTGGAACTCCTGGTGTCCCTTTCCCCTCTCTTCCTTATCTACTTGAGGCTTTTCTTCCCTTTTCTCTATGAAATTGATTGTACCCCTCTCCTCTCTGCTGATGCTGCAGTGATAGAAAAACACACCCTCCTTTGGCCGCGCTCTCTCTCTCCCTCCCTGAGCCTCATTGGCTGCCTGGTAAAGGTGACATCACTCTTCTTTCCTGCTTGCCCCCTCCCTTCTCCTCTGTTCCCTCCCTCACTCTCTCCTCACCTCTCTCTCTGTGGATTCTGACCATTCCTTTATTGTACAACCCCCCCTTCCTATCCTCCTCTCCCTCCTTGTATAGATCAGAATTCGATCATTTTGCTGCTCTTATATATTCATTTATGCAGTGACAAGAATAGTAATTCACAGTCCATTAGCATACACTAGCACATAACCTGTGGGTCTTCTTCCTCTCTAGTACTGCACCAATCCTGAGGCTAATAGACCACAAAGGTGAAGTAATGCCTATATAAGGTGTTGGTTTAGTAATCTCTATCCCAAATTATTATGTTGCTTATACATGGATTTGGTTTCAGCTACTCAAAGCATGAATGGGAAGAATACTATATACTGCTGGTGACAAATTGTGTCGGGAATACTGAGTGTGTGTGTGTGTGTGTGTGTGTGTGTGTGTGTGTGTGTGTGTGTGTGTGTGTGTGTGTGTGTGTGTGTGTGTTGCGGGGGGGGGGGGTTAATAAAGGACTGTATAATCCAGAGATTGTCTGGATCAGCTAGATACTGTGTTGAGATAAATGTCATAAAGTGTTATGATCCTGTTCAGGTGGGGATAGACTCTCTCTTATTTGCCTCTCTTTTATCACTTTTCTTTTTTATCTATGTGTCAATCATTTTACCTTACATCTTCATCATTTCACTCCGTTCATTCAAAAATTCGGCAATAAAATTTTTTTTCTAGCTTTTGAAGTCTGCATGAACCAACAACAGTTTATTCTTGAGAAGTCCTTTTTGCACCCCTCAGATGTTTCATACAGTAGCATGAACATCTCTTCAGTGGGTAGCTCTGTTGCCTGACAGCAAGAAGGTTCCGAGTCCAAGTCTTTTTAATTTTATTTTAACATTTTAAATTCTAGAAAATTCATGTTAAGCATTCAGATGCCACCAAAGGTGAATGGAGAGGAAACAGATCTTGGCCACAAACAGAAACCAGAACTTGGCTGTGGGACAAAGACCCAGCTCTGATTGTCTGTGGTGGCCCACTAGAGTACAAGGTGAGTAAAAGGATGTTTGTTTCAAAGAACATTTAAGGTCACTGAGATACACAAATCAACAATATCCTCCAGGACAGCCACGCACAGTACATCTAGTCCTTGACAGGAATTGGGAAATAGATAAACAGAAATATTGTATTTTAATTTGTCCCTACTGAGGAATGACAGTCCAGTCCAACTGAACAGTTTGTACTAGCACTTGTAAGCCACACGATTATTGTAGTTAGAATTAAGGTTAGCCTGTGAAGCATTGGGATAGTTAGTACTGTCTTTGTAATCATGTTAGTGTATTGATATAATTTACCTCTATAAATGATGATTTACTACTGTACACAGGACAGTGTACAGTACAGTATATAAAGCACAGCACAGACTACACACTCACGAAGCTGTTAGTAGACTAGGTGATAGCTTTCCAGTAAATTATTGGGGGGGGGGGGTGAAAGGAGTTGTACTGCACTTTACTATACTCACTCTGTATAGACTGGGTGGTGCTGACCCTTCCAAAAGTCCACAGATACTTATATTCAGTTATATTTTCATCTGTTTTCAGAATTCAACAGAGGAATGTCAGCTAATGTTGGGGTAGAAGACACCACATACAATATCAATCCAATCCCCTTCCTAAAAAATGAAGTCCTCGCACTCAGGTAACTGGGGCATCACCTCCTCTAGTCACTAAACCCCTTTCCCACTAAGCTGCTGTCGCTTTTCTTTGTGCTTCCCCAGCCTGAGGTTGCCAGCACCCCCATCTGCAAATTGTGCCCAGTGATGTGCCAGGCACGCAAACAAAAGAAGCTTGAAGAGCAGTCAGCACGGGAATAATGATTGATGAGATCATTTCTCACAGGCCAGAGTGTCTGGTGTTTTCCTCGTGAGGATTGGATGGCTGAAGGAAGGCTGAGAGTTCAGGGTCAAGAATGTGGCTCAGTGATTGTGGAGACAAAACCAGGATGTGAGACCGGGGTTAGACATAAAGCTGTTATTATTCTAAAAGCATACTCAGTTGCGGTTTTGGGGTACTTTTAATTGCAGACTTGATAAATCAATATTTATCACATGTCTCAAAATTCAGATATGACGGTGAACACATCCTTCATCACCAGAAGAAAGCAAAATTTAAAAATGAATTTGCTGGTTATAGAAGATTTTATCTCCTTCTGACATTACAAATCCAGTCCATTTCATGTCACAATGATTTATATACACTTTTAAATTACATATCTATATTTGTGCTGTGATAATTTTTCTGTATTATAGATTATCTATTTCATTTAGGGAGATAATTATCTTGAAAAATAAATCACAACAGCAGCTGCTGTCCAATAATTTTATGACATCTTAGCACATGTGGATTGAGCTCTCTGAGCATTGAATGTACTCGACTCAGTAACATAACTAATTATGGCACCATATGAGTGATTTTAATATAGGAAAATTGGATTCTACTTTGTGAGCAGGATGTCATAATGACTTAAAAGTCAATAGGATTCTGGGAAGCACTCTCTTAGTCATTTCATCTCTACAACCACTGTTCATTCTAGGCTATTAAAACCAAGATAAACACTTACGTGTATTCAGGAGGCAGGTGCAAGTGGATGACAGGGGAAAATTAGTTTCCAAGTTGTAGGATGTCTCACTGAGACCTACCAATAAAGATTGTGTCATTCTCACCTCATTGTTTAATTTCATGTGAAAGAAACTAAAGTCCGAGAGTAAATTCACCTCTCTAACCTTTGCAATACAAACTTGTGTGTGAGGACATGTTATCCTCAGCCATCACTGCATCACGCAGTGGACTTCACTGGCCTAGCCGTCACTCAGAACCATTCATCTGTGAGAGACTTCTCACTTGCCCTTGCAAAAACTCTGCTTATTTTCCTCCCTTCCAACTCAACTATAAGGGAGTCAGTTGGCAGACCGGCTGCAGAGATGGAATGATATATGAGGAGGAAGACAGGAGCCTGGAGAGAGAAAAGGGAAAGTGAGCTGCAGAGGAGGAAGTGAGAGCTATGAACGAACAACTTAATGTCTGGAGTTGCAGGGTAAACACACACAGTCAGCAAAAGTCAGAGAGAATTCCATCAGCTTAAAAAGCAAAGGGGATGGAGGTAATATAGTAAATGGCTGCAGTATGGATTGAAAGGCAGAAGGAAGAAGTACTGATAAAGGACGAGCACTGGATTAAAGCTGAACTGGATATGAGGATAATGTATGATACATAGAGGGAGGTGTGGAGGACACACAAAAATGCACAGACAGCTGGCATGAAAGCAAGGATGTAAAACCAGAATTGGTCATTTCCCCAAAGGCCCACTGGATCTATAGAATTGAAGCTCTAAGCCTGCACCAGGCCACACAGACAAGAGGGGATCAGAAAGTACTGATCCATTAGCTACGAAATGTGTAATTTTAACAAAGTCTCAAACTAAGAGAAAGAAATTTATAAGAAAATCTGAATGCAGCTAAGATGAACCAGATGGCCAAAGAAATAAATTCAAGTTCCAGAGAAGTCAGAATTAGTCTCTGAGTCAATACATGGGTTTCATTAGAAAAGCAGCTCCAGAAAAAAGAGACGGTATGAGGAACAACAGGAAGTTACAGTCCTCTTGTTTTTTCAAAACTCCTGTTACGCAACACAATGGAAAAAATGATCTGTTTATAAGAGAGACCTAAAGATGTCTGATAAAATGAACATTTTTAAAATGAATTTTCTTTTTACTAATCAGCTGAGTACAGAATAAGAGTTAAGAAACAACCAGTGACTGCTCAGTGGCAGAAACACAACTGTCTGTGTGTAAAGAAATAAAATTACTTAATGAAAAACAACATTCACAAACATCTAAACCACATGTTTCAAACTCAAGGCCCGGGGACCAAATGTGGCCCGCCACATCATTTTATGTGGCCCGCGAGAGCATAAAAGGTCAGTGTCTATAAATAAATAGGTCAAAAGTGTGCTTTGAGCAAAACTGCACTTCCCCCAATGCAATAATTAAGCCCATTTTAAGCTGACAAAAACGTTGTGAACAAAGTTAATCTCCTAACTTGTGTTTGATTTTATTTTTCTTTATTCACTTGAATAGTTTGATCCTTGATTGATGGACTTTTGTGGGTTTCATAACCTGACAAATTAAAAGAATTTATGTTATAACAGCATATTTTTTCTGTGCAACTGTAATGTATGTAACTTGAATAAGTAATAAATGCAGCTATTTAACATTAAAGAGTAGTTACGTTTATGTTATATTGCATTCAGTTACATTAGATACATTCATTAGTTACATCCGGCCCTTTGAGGATAGTGGTTTTGCTGATGTGGCCCTCAGTGAAAATAAGTTTGACACCCCTGATCTAAACCATCCTGTGTCGACACGTGAGTGTAACGGGAGAAAGAACAGTCTGTGATTTCATAGAGGCTGTACAACAGAAAGGAAACAAAATGCTCAAAGCACGAGTAAATATGAGATCTGATGTCCATCAGCTTCACACTTTTGATGTGATGTACATCAAATGGAGTCTAAGAAAAAAAAAACTTAAATACATAGCTTAGGTATGTCAGCCAACCTGCTGACAAGATCGACCACGCCCCCAGGACACGAGCAAATAACAGTCACAAACCGGGAAATGAGAGAAGGGGTGGGGTGGAGCTGCAGACGGAGGGTTGCTAGAACACAGATATAACCTTCACATCACCAACAGCAGCGAGCCACAATGAGCACACAGTCCTCTTCCATCCATTTAAGTCACTTTAAATATGTGTTATCACCAGTAAAGGAAGACAATTTGACACTATTACAAAAATATGATTTCAAAAAGATGTTTTACAAATTGAAAGTTAAAAATAAAACTTTCAAAATCATACTAACAGCCCTGGTCAGCAAGGTCTGTCTGTATTTTCAAATGTATAATTTCTATAACATAAAGGAAAAGAGTAAAGTGAGTAATGTGGAAATCACCAATAAATAAAATGATCCATAAACTCAAGTGCAATCAAAACATCTAAGTTATCATTCCAAACATCACCAGTCACTGAACTGCTGTGGACATAGTGCAAACTTCAAGAGATAATTAAATCTTTGAAAAGTTTTCATTCTTTGTCAGACTTTGCTGAAGAATCTCTACCAGGAGTCCACTGAAATATAAAGCTTGTATTGATTGATCTCTCCATCTGTCTGTTTGCCTGTCTGTCAGAGCAACTTACCTGATTTGCTTAGTTTAGGCTCTTCCAACCGGGATCAGTGACTAGTTCTGGCCTCCCAATCACTGAAGCACAGCTTAAATACAAACACATTTCACACCAGTTGCTCAATACTTTATACACTGCACATGTCACATTATTGGAGGTGCATTTAAGTCCACTACCCGGGTGACAGGATGTGGCTCTGATCAAAGTTCTCAGAAGAAGATTAGTAAACTCTTCCTCTTCAGGATCTGTCCACCAAGTTGCATACATCCTGGGCTGTTGCTGCTGAAGGTGGCATGTTAAGATCCACTGATGCAGTTAAAGTCATTAGGCGGCCAGAAGGTCAGCCAGCCGTCTCTGACCTGGCGTTAATCACTCTCTTATTGACGGGAAATGACTGTGATTTAGTTTCCTGCCATGCTTAGTGGCCACAACACATCTCATTAAGCATGTCAACGGCATGCAAATAGAAATGAGCCAGTCTTGAAAAAATGTGCAGTGGTGCGTCAGAAGTGAGAAAGCATTCAAGAGAAGAAATAGCTGTTGCAAAAAAGTCAAAAGAGAAGCAGCTAATAAGAATATTTGTCTTTTACTGCGGCATATCAAGAAGGAATTACCCTCAATTTTAGAGGGTTTAACCACAGTTTAGTGAGATAGCCATGAAAATGTCACCAAGAGTCAGCTGGGGTTTTTTGTTCTACTGTAAACATATCCTTATAGAGATTAATAAATTGTTATTGCCACATGCTGTATTTTATCACTTCCTCAGCACTTTATTCTTAAATAACTTTTCAACAGATGGAAACCATGACGTGATCTTCAATATGACACGACTGAATTTCCTACAGCGACATGCCTCTAGCAAAATGCCACAAGGTGCAGACTGCTGTGCCACTGAGGGGAGGTGAAGGAGAAGCTTAAGGGAGAGCGGGATGTGATGTGGCAAATAGATGCGATCATGGATATTTAGAGCTCAGAGATAATAAAGACTGTGACCTTTAAAGTAGATAGACTGTTCTGGTTTGGGCCTGGACTCTACATAGGTGTCACACGTTTGTGAGTTATACAAAATAAAAGCATGCACAGAAATATTTCAGACATGAAGTGCCATCTCTTTCTGCTGTACTTCCACCTCACCCCCATCATCACACGAGGAGCAGCGATAGCAGCTTCATCAGGAGGTGGTGACAAACCTGCCAAATTCACAGCAGCACATAACAACACCCTCCCCAACCCGGATCAGCTGCTGTCAAATTGCTGGGCTGCTCCTGTCCACCTTGATATATCAAGATTCTCCTCCTGCTACACCTTCACAGCACAGACCTGCTGCCAGGAATCGTGGGGAGGGGGGAATTTGGTAACTGCAAAATTACATAAACAGCCCGATTTTGATAAGTGGGTTTCCTCTGGGGTAATCTATATTTGGAACGTCAGTCATGAATAAACCAATCTGAATTAATGAGAGAAACAATGACAAGCTATCAGTATGGTGCTCTCACTCAAAGAGCAATACTGCTAACTGACTGCAACAGTGGATACTCATCAGGCCTCACCTTTATCCTTCTAGAGCTGTAGTAGATAAATTCTGTTACGAACCATCATCAATTTCCTTCATATTAAACATGTCTCCAGCTAATGAGAAAACTTAAATCAATTACTTTAATGAACTGATTTCTTCCCTTACTTGCTTGGGCTCCTTGCACAAAAAGCCTTTTACAATCTGCTTCTTTGGGCACTGTAATATTGTAATTCATTCCAGAGACAATGAAGACAGCTGTAGTAAAATGTATTAGGCTAAGAGCTTTCTGGCTCATATACAAAGTAGTCATTATTAATGAACTCCACTAGCCTTCATTTCCTACAAGCGCCACTAACACCGAAGAGGAGGGAATGCTATTATCGGTGCAGTCCGTTTAGTGTTGACAAGTTTTAAAGTTCTATTGAAGATCTAGTTCAGGGCTACTTTTTTTTTTTTTTTAACAATTCAGGAGACATTTATTTGTATAATTAAAAAAAAAAGTGGTTGCCAAATAGGAACAACTTCTGAAATTATCACATGCAGATGACAGAACACACAAATAATATCAAGTGTTCAAACAGTCAGAGAAAGTCTGTCACCAGAGCATTAAAAAAAGAAAAAAAAAAAAAAAAGCAAAACACTACAGGCTAACAAGTGTGAGGAAACATGATCTCCACCCAGTGGAGAAGACTGTGCAGTGCATCACAGGAGAGGCTGAACTCTTTCCAAGGACGGCTGACTGTTGTCACATTGTCATGTTTAATTCACCAAAGAAAAATAAATCAACTAAAACTAATTCAAAATTCTGCTGCATAGGTTTTGGCTTAGACCAAAGGCAAAACACACAGTAGGCCTATTTTAAAGCGTTGATTTTTAAAGGTCTTTGTATATTAAAGTACTACTTTGCACCACACTATTACAGAAACTTGAGACAAGGTCCGGTTTTTCCCCCCTTTTGCAGCCTTTCAAAAATAACTAAAGCCTTCACTGACACTGTCAGATATTTTTTAAACTCCTGAATCTTCCAGAGGAGTTAAAAATTGAATTTGGTCTTTTATACGTTTAGGGTTTTAATGGTTTTGTCACAATATTTTATTGTCAGTCATCACTATGTGCTATTGTATGTTGAATTTAGGAAGTTTTCCTAATTGATCTTCATTGTCCGTCACAGTTGAGATATTCAATGATGTGCCATAAAATCCAAAGGAGGAAAAATGAACTCATCTATGAATAAATGTATTGTGAAGTCTTTTGCCATTTTTCCAGTACTCATCATTTTTCATCTTTAATTAAGCTTCAGCAAAGCACCAGATGCTTATGGAATATGCAAATCAAGAATTCCAACCAGAAAATTGCATCTGTGCTTTTTTTTTTTTTGCTGCCCATTCTGTAACTAATGTGACTGTCAGTGGAGGAGGCGTTTAAGAAACAGGCAGTAATGATGGTGAGGATTCATTTCTTTACTGTAGTAGGTCTGCAGGAACGAATCTGCACACTTGAGCAGGTTGAAGGGATACACAGACGAGCTGCAGAGATGAAGTGACTGGCATTGGTACCTCTAAGAAGCACAGACACCCAGAAACTGGGTCTTACTTAGAAAAGTCATCGCTTCATTTAAAGTTTTTGTTGGACCAAAACTGTAACCGTTTGTCACAGCATCCCAAAACTGTAACCCTTTGTCACACATGCTCTTTCTGCTGGTATGAGTGTAAAAGCTTGATTTCATTTGTCAAAATCTGGTGAAATTCAACTCACTGCTTTGGTCAGGAATGATAAGTGACAAAAAAGACAATGTGATGTGTGCATAGACAAAAAAGACCGCTGTTTTTTTTAGAATGGAAAACAATGCAGTGAGACCCAAACTGATCATTTTATACTCTTGGCAGATCATGAAAAGCTCTGGGATTGACTGGGTCACAAATAACGGGACTGTTTATCTTTCAATTTGATTGGTTTATCTATGACAGGATTACGAGCAGTAACTGTGGGACTGCTTTTTTCTCCTCATACAAGGCTTGACTGTTGAATTACAAAATGATCCAGTCTAATTTTAACTACTCATTTAGTGCGATTACATACAAGTTTGACCAATTCAATTTTAGTGAATGTTTAAAACACTGTTCACAGAGACAATAGATGCAATTGTATGCATTTATTCATGTAGTTATTCCACTCCGATTCAAAGGCTCAAGGCTGGGTCAGCAATTTAATAGCCAAAAATACGCTAGAATTTGTGGTTATTTGTTTTAGCTCCTTCAGTTTCATTTTTTTGTACCATCCTTCCTTAAAAATGCCACAAAACTTTAAAAAGTGCATTTTTGTGAATATCAAACTTTTTCAAGTTGTTCATATACCTCTTATAAAAATGCTCCCCATCATCAAGGCTTATGAGGTCACAAATTTGCATCAAGAAACCACCACCATTTTTCCCCAAAGGTTTTATAGCCATCCTTTCAAACAACATTCTCTTTTCTTTTTACACAACCAGAGAACAAAAAAGATTAAACATAAACTCCCAAACCTTTTGTACAGAGAACTCAAACTAAATGAAGAAAACATCTCTTATATTAGTCCATGTTTTATCCTCTCAATCCACTCTTGCATTTGTCATTAAATTGGAAAGGGAGACACGTTTGTGTCGACATGAGGCTCTCTGTGTTGTACGCAGTTAATCAGTTCATCTCACTCACTGGTTTCATCTGTTCTATATGGAATAGAAACCAGTAAGGCTAGGCCATTCAACAAGTAATCCAGTAATGTCTATGATGATGTGTGCGTGCATTGAAGATGTTCAGTGAAAGTGTCATGAGTAGGCAAACCAAAATCAAGTGTTTGTATGAATGTTGGTGTGTTTTGAGAGTTTTAAAGTTTAAGCCAGTCCGAATCCTTCTGAGCATTCCTGAATGGCCAACAACAGCATGTGTCTCAGCTTCTCATAGCTCTCATAAGCTGGGAGGTCAAGCTGGTTAAAGCTGAGGGGGGAAAGAAAAACATTAAGGTTAGCTTTACACAATTATGTTCATTTCTGGCTTCATGCAAATATGCATGCCTGGTAAACATGCTATGAACTTACCATGTATGAGCAGATGGCAGGCGGTCGGTGGAGCGATCGTCACGGTGGATCTGAAACTTCTGGATGCCGTTCATACCCTCCAGAGCAGCAAAACCTTGGAGGGGAACCTTTGACGTGCCAGTGACAAACTGAAGGAATTTGGCCCGGTCTGCCTGGTCAAATGAACGCAGGGCCCTCCAGAACCACTGGATCTGAAGTAGGAAAATACAAAAGACAAAAACAGATCAATTGTAAGGATCTTCCAAAAACAAGCTCTTGTAAACCCATGGATATTTACTATAAACATATGTAGCAAGTAGAGTGTACTCATACACACCTGGATGGAGCTGGACTGGTATTTGTGATATTCAGTGTTGGCCTTTAGATCATCAATATCGATGGTGGGCAGACCGGAGATGAGCAGTTCCAGCTCCTGCTCAGTGAAGATAGAGATCAACCTCTTGGGAATAATCTCATAGAACCCTTCCAGGAAGGCCGCCAGCTGCTTACGGATTGCGCCTACAAAACAAGTCAACATGCTCACTGGGGGGGTCTCTCTCTCTGTGTCTCCCCAAAAAAATCATCTGTTTTAAAGATGTCGGTTTATTGGTATGATTGTTACCAAGGACACAAAAACTGCTTTGACATATAGCAAAGAAAAATCTGTCAAATTTATGACTAGCTCTGAACAAAGAGGCTTTCTTATATATTATGTATAAAACAGAAAACTGTGATTGATGAGAAGGACATGTGCTAAAAAATGACTGGATTTTAAAGTAGATGCGATTCCCCCTTGCAAATTAATTTTGTGTTGTTTGGGAGATATTTCACTTTCAAAACTTGATAGGGATAGATTTATTAGTTTGGTAAAAAATTGAATCTAGAATAAGTTTTATTTTAATTAAAAGGACTGCTGGGCCTTGGTAGAGGTATGTGCTTTATTGATTACCCTTTCAGTTTGGCATGCAGCTAACAGTCTGCGGCTTTTTCCCCAATTAAGCGGCTGACATTTCGAGGCTCTGCTGACGAGCTGATTTGAGCAGCAGTCAGCGGTCCAGCTTATGATGCATCAACCATATTACAGAGTGCAACATTCACACTGCTGCCAACAGATCACTTCAAAATGGGAGCCATTACCCAGCAGGTCAATGCATTCTTTATATTTTTTATGCAACTGCTCTGACCAACTCTTTGTTAGTATGATATTTGTTGTGAGCCATCTTGTGAAATAACCACAATCTCACCTGTCATCTTCATCTGGCATACCAGGTGCACATACTCTTTTTTGTTTTCCTCCGTTACCAGGATATTGGCTCCGTTCGGTTTTAGATCTCTCACTTCGCACACACCAAACTCCTGGACCTGCAGACAGGTGCACATAAATTCAATCAGTGTGACCTGAATCTACTAGAATACCAATTTGATTCTAGTTTGTGACACATATGTATTTTAGAGGTCATCATAACTGCAGCACTCTTGCTAAAACAGCATAAATCATTTGGGGTTAAACCTTGAGCAGTCCAATCCAACATTCCAACTGTGAAAGGGAGTCGTAAGAATCAATGACTTGAAACAAATGTAAATATTTAGTAAACAGACAGAAACCTCTGTGCTGAATGTCAGCTCATAACCCAGCGTGGACACATCATTCTCCAACAAGTACACCAAACCCTGGAAGAACGGGTAGTCCTCACTCTCCATGTCAGTGTACCTGGTCAGACCACAGATACATCCATTATATTCAGTCATGAAAAATACTGTAAACTTGAGGTATTCAGCTCTATGGGTGCCACAATATTTAGTGTTCTATTCAGAAGTGGAATATTGGCATAACTGGAGCATGTCTAGAAAATTTACAGCACTGGTTGAAACTAACAACAGCTGTATACTGTGAGGTATACCACATACCTCACGCTCTTGCCAAGGATGTGCTTGTAGAAGCTGCGTGTGAAGTAGCACTCCAATAACCGGTTATCATAGACAGCTTTGGCCACAACGCGACCCACAAACTTAAAGTAGCTGAGATGATTGGGGTTGCAGTGGGATGAGGGATTGATGGTATAGGTGACACGATCACCTGGCGATGTGCGAAACAGGGCATACATCGGGTTGAACATTTCTCGAGATATTATCATGTACCACTCCCTCAGCAGGCCACCAGCATCCTGACCCTCCTCCCCTTCAAAAACAATGTACCTGCAAAGGAAAGAGAGCAGAGAATGTCTTACGTTTGACAGATATGAATGGAGAGGATGCACACTCTAGAAGGAAGGTAAAGAAAGCCTTACAGCCTGTTTTTCATGTCCTCTGGACTCTTGCGGTGCAGCTCCCTGTAGGAGTCCTCAAATACATGATCTCTCCTCACGTGGACAGCCATGTCCTCCTTCCTCAAGCCTTCGTCAAGTCGCTCCAACTCTTGGCGGAAGTATCTGCCGGTGTCAAGAAAGAAGTGCACGTCAGTGAAATGACAAGGAAAATTGTGTAAAATGTCACAGAACCTTGTTATTAGACAGAAAAAAACCCTTAATTATGAGCAACTGGAATGACACCCACAAAGGGTAAATTCCGTTTAAAAAAAAAGTTCAATAAGTAAAATGAAGAACTTCATTATGAGATGGACACCTTTATGGTTCCTACAAAGCACACAAAGTGTTGTTGAGCAGTTTTTGAGACAGATTCCATTGTTTATAGAGGGACAAGACAATGGTAACTCCTATGTCGTAGGCATAAGAATAGTGTGGCTGTGTATTACAAAGCACAAGAAAGTAATATGATCCCCCTTACTTTCTCTTAACATCAAAGTCCAGGATGCGTATATAGTCCACCAGCACAGCAAAAGGTCCATCAGCCAAGTGAGTGGTGGACTGACGCAGGATCTGATTAAGAACTGTGCGATGAGTTTCTGAAAGACAGAATGAGTCTTGTTAAGACACTGGATTACATGTCACGACAAAGCTTTATCAGTTTCCTAAAATCATTTTGGCTCACCAGCAAAGCGGAGGAACTTCTGGGTGTCTGGTGGGAGGTTTGAAGAGATATGCATTGAGGATGGTTCCCTGGAGAAAAATGGGTCTAGGGATGATGGTGTTGCAGGTGTAAGGGGCGCCGGCGACAGTGGTGGAGGCTCATCTTTGATGTGAGAAAGCTGACTCTCTCGGGTGTCCCTCACAGGCGGTTTACTCTCTCGTTCTGTGGCATGAACAAGAAAGAAGGCCTCCACAGCAGGCTGTAGAACTACAGAAACATCATGCAAAAAATTAGCAAAACAAATCACTTAATCTTGTGTTCCTTCACTAGACAGACAGAAATATCTAAAAAAAAAACCTTAAACATCATGCACATTTTCATTTTCCCATAATTTTCATCAAACAACAAAACTTATCTTAGAAGTATTATTCAGATTTCAAGCTTTTTTTTCTTTTTCAAAAAAAATCTGGCATCTGAACTTATACAAAATATATATTAAGTATTTTATGAGATCAGCTAGAAAAATGATTTTTCAGAGAAAACTTAAACTTCTAAATAGTAAGTTCATTTATATCCTCAAAACTTGAAAGCAAAATCTGAATGCAGCAATGCATGGATGTTATCAGTCCGTGGCACTACTGGTGTGGACCTTCAGCTCATCTGTATCGAGGGCCCTGACAAAACCTCACAGATTCTCCACAGGGTTCTCATAAAGTTTGTTTGCTGGCAAAAAGGGCACAATAATACTATCATCAGCAAACCAAGTACTGGTACTGTTGGCAGATTCATGTTAAGTTCTGCTGGAAAAGAAAATCTGGGTCTCCTTAAAGATGACCAGTAGACAGAAGCATAAAGTGCCCACTCCACTTACCCAGTACAGCATGCTGGTCATGGGACTCCTCCAGCTCTTTCAGGCACTCCCCAAGCATGTCCCACAGTTCATCCAGCAACAGCTGCTCACTCAGCAGTGGGAGGTCTGGAAGTCTCTCATCACCCTCTAACTGACCATTACCTTCTTCATCTGTAAAGAAAAATTACAGTGTAGTTTGATCTATTACATTAACCATCTACAGACTGAAGATATTTTTCTGGTTGGTAAAAGAAGTGCACCAGTGGTGGGGATCAAGTCCCTGGTTTATCTATTACAAAGAATGAGATATAGAGAGTTTCTTTATCAAACACCAGGAGCCACACATACTTTATCCAATGTGATATTACTGATGTGAATCAATGCTGAACGGACAACGCTGAAATTTTATATATTGTGCGGCCTCCTATGTGACAGTGGAAGTCTGATTTCTTCTTTATCTAGTTTCTGTATCCTGTATTGCTGCCTACAACTATTTAAATTTTATATATTGCATAAATCCCCTCCTTGAGTCATCAACTTGTAGTGGTGGAGGGGTTTGTGTGTCCCAATGATCCTAGGAGCTAAGTTGTCTGGGGCTTTGTGCCCCTGGCAGGGTCACCCATGACCAACAGGTCCTAGGTGAGGGACCATACAAAGGACGGCTCACAGACCCCTCATGATGAATAAAAACAATGGACCACGTTTTCCCTTGCCCGGACGCGGGCCACCGGGGCCCCCCTCTGGAGTCAGGCCTGGAGGTGAGGCTCAAAGGCGAACGCTTGGTGGCCGGGCCTGCACCCATGAGGCCTGGTCAGGCACAGCCCAAAAGGACAACATGGGTCCCCCTTCCCATGGGCTCACCACCTGTGGGAGGGGCCATAGGGGTCGGGTGCATTGTGAGCTGGGTCGTGGCCAAAGGCGGGGACCCTGGCGATCCGATCCCCTGCTACAGAAGCTGGCTCTTGGGACGTGGAATGTCACCTCACTGGCAGGGAAGGAGCCCGAGCTGGTGTGTGAGGTCGAGAAGTTCCGACTATAGTCAGGCTCACCTCCACACACAGCTTGGGCTCTGGTACCAGTCCTCTCGAGAGGGGTTGGACTCTCTTCCACTCTGGAGTTGGCCATGGTGAGAGACGCCGAGCAGGTGTGGGTATACTTATAGCCCCCCAGCTTGGCGCCTGTACATTGGGGTTCACCTGGAGAGGAGGGTCCGTCGGGAAGTCGAATCTCGGATTCAGGAGGAGCAGAGTGGTTTTCGTCCTGGCCGTGGAACAGTGGACCAGCTCTACACCCCCCGAAGGGTCCTTGCGGGGGCATGGGAGTTCGCCCAACCAGTCTACATGTATTTTGTGGACTTTTGTGGAGAAGGCGTTCGACCGTGTTCCTCGGGGGGTTCTGTGGGAGGTGCTTCAGGAATATGGGGTACCGAACCCCTTGATAAGGGCTGTTCAGTCCCTGTACGACCGATGTCAGAGTTTGGTCTGCATTGCCAGCAGTAATGTCGGATTTATTTCCAGTGAGGGTTGGACTCTGCCAAGGCTGCCCTTTGTCACCGATTCTGTTCATAACTTTTATGGACAGAATTTCTAGGCGCAGCCAAGGCGTTGAGGGTGTCCGGTTTGATGGCCTCAGTATTGCATCTCTGCTTTTTGCAGATGACGTGGTGCTGTTGGCTTCATCAAGCCGTGATCTCCAACTCTCACTGGAGCGGTTCGCAGCTGAATGTGAAGCGGTTGGGATGAGAATCAGCACCTCCAAATCTGAGACCATGGTGCTCAGTCGGAAAAGGGTGGAGTGTACTCTCCGGGTTGGGGATGAGATCCTGCCCCAAGTGGAGGAGTTCAAGTATCTCGGGGTCTCATTCACGAGTGAGGGTACGATGGAACGGGAGATCTACAGGCGGATCGGTGCAGCGTCTGCAGTGATGCGGACTCTGTATTGGTCCGTCGTGGTGAAGAAGGAGCTGAGCCGAAAGGCAAAGCTCTCGATTTACCGGTCGATCTAGTATGTTCCTGCCCCCACCCATGGTCACGAGCTGTGGGTCGTGACCGAAAGAACGAGATCCCGGATACAAGCAGCCGAAATGAGTTTCCTCCACAGGGCTCTCCTTTAGAGATATGGTGAGAAGTTCAGTCATCCGGGAGGGACTCAGAGTCGAGCCGCTGCTCCTCCGCATCGAGAGGAGCCAGATGAGGTGGCTTGGGCATCTGGTTAGGATGTCTCCTGGACGCCTCCCTGGTGACGTGTTCCGGGCACGTCCTACTGGGAGGAGGCCCCGAGGGACGACCCAGGACACGCTGGAAAGACTATGTCCCCTGGCTGGCCTGGGAATGCCTTAGGATTCTCCCAGAGGAGCTGGACGAAGTGGCTAGGGAGAGGGAAGTCTGGGCTTCCCTGCTTAAGCTGCTGCCCCCGCGACCTGACCCCGGATAAGCGGAAGTGGATGGATGGATATTGCATAAATATTTCAATAGTTTCATCACTTGTCTTACTTATTCAAGATGAGCAAGGTGCACAGAGAAAAACATTTTGTCTACCTATTCCTAGGTAGACAAATCTGTACTTCTACAAGTAATATATGTCATCGCTGTTTTTATGCAAACACTGGCCTACAGAAATCAAAGCACACTGTCACATTGTTTTTAATAATGTACTGATTTTTTTTCTGATTTTAATCAGGTTATTAAAACTTTGGAAGAGTGAGTCATACCTAAAGATGTGGGATCCTGGTCTAGAGGAGATGCCTGGTCCACATCCATTGGAGAGTCATCTCTCTGGGCCGCCTGATTCTCGGACATCGACTGCACTTCAGACTACAGAAGACAAACAAGGAAGGACCAGCGAGGCAGAGACAGACAAACAACATCGATAAAACAACATTAATGATTACAATTTTTCATAACCTCCTTGACTTTGTCATGCAAAATGAAATTCCACTGCACCGTTGAAAAGAAACCCAAACCGACTAAGGTGAAAGCCCAAAAGCACGAAGCCATGTCAGCCAGAAAACAAAAACAGTGGAAAAGAAAGGTGGCACACTATTTATACCATTTCAAATGCAAAACATGTCATTGTGACAAAAATGATAAGAGAATGGATTAATGACGTATTTCTTTTTCTGATGGGGTGCATGATGACTGCCCACTACATTTTTTAATTTGCAGGTGCAGTTTATTTTATCCAAACGGGACAGAAATACATAAGAAGTATTGGGCTAGCTCATGATTTGCCAAAATGCATAAAGCCAGTACAAGCCAAGCTAAATCACATAAGCCCCTGGATCATTTTATGGCCATTTCAATGCATTTTTCTTGCTGACTGTCAGAGTAAATTTGAAAAAAATGATACTGTAATGATCATAATATGTAGTCAATGTGTTTTTTCAGTTTCAAATGGTTTACTTTGAGTGTGCAGTGTGTGAATTGTACGCCTGCTGTCAGAGCAGCCCATGCTAACCGTGGGGGCAGGAGCAGCTGTGCCAGCAGGGGGAGCAGCACCAGTGGGGGCATGGGGGGCAGCCACAGAAGACCCAGCAGTAATGGTGGCAGAGGCAGACGGGGCGGAGGGTGGGGGTGCCTGCTGTAGCCGACGTGCACGCTGACCCTCTCTCACCATTTGGATGATGGCATCGGCCTCAGCCTCTAGCTGACGCACCGCAGCCTGAATGCTGCTGGCGGATCCTAAACTGGAGGAGCCTAAGAGAAGAAAAGGGTTTCATCATTCGATACAACACAATATAGAAAATGCGTTGAGTGTTGTGTTTGTAACATTTTCCTACCTAATCGCCCTGTCTGTTTGGCTTTTTTGTTGGCTCGTCGTGTATCTTCACGGAGCTGGATAATGACCTGCAGCACTCTCAGAAAGAATTTCTGCGTTGATGTCTTTGAGGTAAGTGAACTCATACAAGGAAGCTGCAGTTCACGTCCACCAAGAGTCCGCTTCTGTGCAGCCACAATCACGACACTCTCCGATCCATCAAACCTTTGCCCCAACCAACAAACGCAAACAAGGAGAAGAGAAAGACTATAAGCAAAAACGTATATTGTCATCAAATACTTCAATGTTACATGGGCTTATTTAAATAGAGCTTAAATTTAGAAAGAACCAGTTTCTCTTGTATGTGTATTGACAACATTATGTTGCCCAGAGTCATCACTGGCTAACCTGCTAGTCATCTTGCCCTTGAGTCTGGATGAAATGGAAGAGTCCTCAGGAGGAGCATCTGGGGAATGTGAGTCAGCCTGTGCTCGTCTCTGCTGCTCCAGATTGTATTCTCTAAGTTCAGCCAGTAGCATGCCTGAAAAGATTTTGAGAAGCACAAGTTAAGAGAAAGTGTCTTTGCTTTAATAGTAGCACAGCAGTACTTGTACTTGCACAGCACTGACCTATCTGTTTGCAAAGAGTGTATCCAAGGTGTCGAGCTCCACTGAGCAGCAGTCTGAGCACAGTGTCTCTGGTGGCACAGTCTCCTCTAGATAACTGTAACAGAATGTTAGCTGCATCCTCCAGGCCCTCTTCTGAACATGAGTGAGATGTCAAAACCTTGAGATGAAGAGGATAAAACAAATAAAATAAGTTTGAACAATGAATTACTGTAAAGTAAAAGTGCTAAAAATGGTAATTCAAAACAGCTTTCCAAATACTCAGTATATGATGCTGGACTTGTAAATGTGAACAGATTCCCCAGGCTAACAATAAAGTATTTGCATTAAGAAATCTACACTAACATTGTTTAAAGAATAACACATGGTCGCACAATTTAGTGCAAAAACACATGTATAGAAATTAAAATTAGAAGTGAGATCCCTACTTTGACATTTTAATACTTCCTCTTCCAATAGTGACAAAATATAATGTGAAACCAAAAAAATAATTGGACAGGCATTAGTCAATCAGGGTGATGATATTTGGTGATGGTAACTGAATTTTTTTCCCCAAATGAAAACTAACTTTGGTCAAATGAAAAAACAAAAAAACAAACCAGACCTATTTAACTAGAATTTTTTCTGGATTATGATCCCTTTTCTTCCGGGAGAACAGTATTCGAGGCAGTGAAAAGTAAACAGGGCCCTCTGGTGGAGTTTAATAAATTGAATTTGATTTTAGGGAACACTTTTCCATGAAATACATTGGATAAAATTTGATGAGGTTACAAAGTATGACATTGTTTGCAACTTTAACTTTTGCATCCATACCTCCACAGAGAGTTGAAGCTGTTTCTCCGTGAGTCCAGTGGACGCCATCTTGCTATCAACCTCTGTACTGCAAACAGTGACTTTCTGTTTTCCTATTTTATCAAAAAATACAATTATTATCCACTGATATTGCAAGGAAATGAACTGTTGACATATTTTTTTGGCTTAATTAGCACTACCTGTTGATGTTGTTCCAGTGGATGTGGGTATAGAGATTGTAGTAGAGGATGTCTGAGAAGCTACCAGACTTGTTCCTGAGGATGTGCCTTGGGCTACAGCTCCCACAGATGTGCCTGGAACTGCCACAGTAGTTTGAGTGGAGCCTGCCGACACAGTGCCCTGTGCTGCAATTGGGGCTGTGGCTCCAGCGCTTGATGCCATGTTGGGGTTGGCGGCCTGTGGGGTGGGGTGTCCAGCAGGCACCTCGGTAGCCTTGTTGTCAGGCAGGGCAATAGAAATAAGGGAAAGCAGGCGCAGCAGCTTTTCAGTGAGCAAGGAGCTCCGTCTGATGACTGGGTGGGACAGCATGTTCATCAGCTGGCCCAGAGGGGAAGTCTCCAGGCTTAACTGAGCCCCTTCAGCCTCTGCACTTCCCCCAAGAGGCACTGTTTTCATAGAAGCTTTGCCCTTGCGGCTGACATTCATGTTGTCCAGCTTGACCAGCAGATCCCAAAAATCAGTGGAGATTCCTAGGGACTGGAGAGTAGCAGCAGTGGAACCCAATGAGTTCTGGGTATTGGTGGAATTAGGGGTGGGGTTATTTTGAGAGGGCAACATTGACCTGGAGCCAATTCCTCCACCCCCTCCTCCAGAAGAGACTGAACAAAGACGAGAGTCTAGATCAGGGGCAGATGTTGACAAATCCTTACAGCGCTGCTGGGTGAAGTGACTGGGGAAAACCTGCAGGTACACAAGAAACAGAAAAAAATCTTCCATTTATTTTCATTTCAATTTTATTTTCCTCCCCATAAAATATAAAAATATACATGCAAATATAGCACATGATGTGTTAAAGTAGACAAGTAGACTCACCTTAGCTAACTGGATGAGTGTGTCCAACACATGTCGACAGACTACTGGAGCCGCTTGTGGATGGATGTGAACAGTGGAACCTCCACCCCCAGCACACGTAATACCCGCAGCACCACCTGACACTCCTCCTCCCAGTGTTCCTGACCCTGTAGATCCCCCAGCTGAGTGACGGTCAGCATGCTTTCTACCTGATACTCGTTGAATCTGGAAAATGTTTGTCCGGCAACCTAACGCTGCATCCATAGAAACAGACAGCCAGGAAAGCTGGTTGGAACTACGAGATTCAACCTTGTTCAGTAGCTCTAAGGAAGAAGATGGGGAAGAAGAAGAGAGGGAGGAGGGACCTGAGCCTTTTCCTCCACAGCCTCCTTGAATACTCCTCTTGATGCGAGAGTCTTCTAGGCGTGAGGTCTCCACACACACCTCACTCTCGCTACTGCGTTGGAGGATGGATAACAGGCTGCGAATGACCCACCCACGTGTCTGCGAGTGGTAGCAGAGGTTCCTGAGCACACGGTGTAGACGGCTTGTGTTCAGCTTTGGCTCATCCACAAACAACAAAACCAGCAGGCAGGACAAGGCTTCATGGTCCAACAGCAATCGACCACGCAGACGCAACAAGGAGTCCATGCTAGAATTGGATGGTCTAGGTAAACAAAGCAATAACACAGTGTTTGCAATCCATTATCACCTCTAACAACTCATAAGTCATATTTTCAAACAAAGTTTAATCAAAAAATGTGAATTAGATCACAATCTCTGCTCACCTATGGTTTGGTCCTCCTCCCATTTGAAAGGTACCTCCTCTCTGCACAGCTAGTCGTGTGTACTGAACTCCACGATTACTCCCTAAACGACTGGTGAAGGCTGGCGATCGCAGGATGGCTGATAGTGCTGATGATGAGCTATGACCAAACAACCTCTCGTGCATCAGTTGCCTCTGACGTGCCTCTTGCTCCCTTCGTAACGCAGCCGCTTCAGCAGCAATGTCCGGGGGCATGACAGCCAACACACTGTCCTCCATGTCTTCTAGGACACTACGTCGGAGTTCTGAGGGCAGTGTCTGAATGAAGGTGACAGGATCCAGGGGGGTGTCTCCCTGTGTGGGCTGTTGGGCCAGCTCCCTACGCTGCTGCTCCGCACGTTGCTGAGCAAGAACCTAAGAAAAGTGATGGCACGATTCATAAATTTATCAAGTCCTTAACCGATTTTATTCTGAAATTATATTTCATACTGTTACATAAGTTAGAAGGACTCTTAAAGTACTCATGAAAATATTAATGATTCGGTTTATATGGTGCTCTAGGTACTCAAAGCCCTTTACAATGAACCCATTATTCATTCGTTCCTGTCATGGTAAACCATATATGTAATCACGGCTGCGCTGCAGCAGACTTAAGTAGTTATATATCATGATTTTTGAGAAGTGTCTGTTACCTCCTCTTGGATGGCAGGTGGCAATGCTGCCAGGAACTCTGGGCTAACTTCAGTAACCCCTGGTCCTCCCAGTACTGGTGCAGTAGTTGAGGGCAGGGTGGTGGTACCAGGAGGACGGGAGGGTGGTCTGATGCCAAGTTGATTCTGGAGCACCTCTCGACGAATGTCCTCAGGAAGTGCAGCCAGGAAGGAGGGATCCACACCTTCTGGCAAGCTAATACCTGCAAAGAAAAAAAACCCCAAAACATCATGAGACAACATTTTAGCTTTAATATTTTTCAAGTCCACAGAAAAACCAGGGCAATTACTCATTTTACCTGCAAGTGGGTCTTCCTCCTCATTGCTAGTGGATGGGAGCGGCTCTTCTTGGATGGCCTGAGATTGGCTGTCAGCACTGTCACTCCTTGGCATCAATTCCCCAGGCGATGAGACAGAAGTGGAGCTTTACATATAAACAAAAAATGTATGATCAGTCAGTGAGCAAAAATATGTGACTGACCAGAAGTCCTGCAATGTTAAGACAGATACGGGTGGTCCTCAACCTACAAACACAATTAATTCTGAGAGACTGTTTTGTAAACCTAATTTCTTGTAAGTTGTTTAGTCATTACTCAGATTTCAATCTATAACCGAGTTTTCTTACAGGAAGCCAATAGTTCACATTGTGGGCACTAGCTTTGAACCTGACCCAAACTGTCATCCGTCTCGATGCTTGCACACGTTCCCATACACATACACTGTGTGTATGTGGGTAAAAGGAGGACAATATTATGCAGATGACGCATCAACAGGAAGGTCACATGAAGTCATACATCAGAGCAAACTGTTCACTTAGTCTTATATTTGCTAGGTTATTCTGACATGACGTGAAATGTTAATCTATGGGGTGTTAATGTTACACTGCTCGGCAGGGGGTTGCGGAAAGAAAGGGGAACTACTGTCGTCAGACACGGCGGCACGTGGTTGTTCCTATCTATAAGTGTTTGTATCTTGAGTCAAGAACCATAGGGTCTTTTGGTCAGGAGTGATACTCACCCAGTTTCTGCATCTGTTTGCCTATCGGTTAGCCCGCTATCCCTGCTGCCAGACAGTTCCTGAGAGAGCTGAGTGGTTTGTGCAGGGTTGGGAGCAGGGTCTTCCTGAGTAGCAGAGGCAGGGCTGCTAGTGTCCATGGGCGACCCTTCCAGTTGGGACACACCAATCACTGCAGGCTCTGAGGTCTCCACAATGTCTGGACTCAGTGATGCTACAGGAAAAAGTGGAAAAACAGAGTGAAGTAAAATGTGTCAATGCATTGTAGACAACTCCTTTGCTATCTGATTTACATTTCACTGTTAAATATTTTACAGCAAATATTAACTCCACATTATTTTCATGACAGATGTGTGTCCTTGCTGTTGGCTGTTTAAAAAGTCTCCAAATTTAATCTACCTTCCCTGCCTTCATCCAACGCTCCTCCTCCTCCACCACCTCCTCCGACTCTCTCACCGATTGTGGGTGCTGGGGACATTTCCATCTGAGATGCCTCCGCTTCACTGTTTGGCCTGTCAGCAGTGGACAAGGTTGGGTGGCCTGCCCCTGCCAGAGCAGCCAGTGAGCTTGCATGCGACTCAACCAGTAGTAGATCAGCAATTGGCTGGTGGACCTGCTGATTGATGGCTGTCTCCAAGGAGACAAGGGCCTGCTCATGGGGAGCATTTGTGGTGGGAGTGACTTCTCCAGATGGGGGTGCAGTTAGGAAGCCTTCTGAGACTCTTGGTGGGTCTAGACATGACAATGTACCTCCCTGAGCCTGCTCACCTTCTGCAACATCCAGAAAAAAATGCTATTATGAAAACAATTATGTTTTTTATACATTGCTGATTAAAACACATAAATAGCAACATTTTTTAAACAATTAAAAAGCCATTCTGAACTACTGCGTCATTGCTACAATGACTTGCCATTTTTCCCATACAGTTAACAGCTACAGTTGTTTATCTGTTTAATATTCTCATGAAATATTTTAAGATTCTAAGTATTTTATCAATACACAATTGTAGGTAATTTTTTTAAATGGTCTCAAAATACTTCAAAGATGTCAATGACTAATGTCCAAAAAAGAAAGGGGCATGAACAAACACATACACAGACCTGAAACAGTATGTAGATGTTGACAGTTTTCATTTTCTACCGAGATGACATGGGCCTTCACTGAGGAAGGCAGTAAGTTGTATAGTTATCTCCTGAATGGGGTGTACAATCCTGATCCCTAACAACAACACAACTTACTACCTCACCACAGCAAAACCAGCTGGAAATACTTGGAATTGACACACACGCATTTTTAAAAATTCCATAGACAATATGTATACATGTGGAAACAGGTCCAAGTATGTATATTACAAGTTAAGAGTTGAACTTCTTGGCAGCAGATGAAGATGTTGCGCTGGTATAGCGTTGCCATAGGAAAGACAGTAGACTGTATAGTTATCTCCCAGATCTGGTGTGATCCTAAAACTATACAAACTACTACCTCATCCCACAGTACGCTCTGCTGGCTCCACTTTTCTGGGTACCCATCTCTGAGATGTGTCCTTTCAACAAAATATTTTAAATTTAGACAGCGACAGAAATAAATCTACACACATAGCAGTACCTGCAGTAGTCTCAGCACCATTAACTGCTCCAAGGCCAGAACCCTGTAAGCAAAAAAGGTGACAGGTCAAAAATCGAAAAGCATGTAATAAATTAACTTCTAACCAAGCTTAAAAAAACTCGTAAATTGCCAAATAAACAAACAATACAGTAATCCCTCACTTATTTGTACTTCAAGATGCACGGCTTCACATCGTGGATTTTTAGTAGTCAAGTGATACTGTACGAGCACGCTATTGGCTGACAGCAATGTGCGCTGCGTTCCGAGACTCACAGAACGCAGCATACTTTCATGTATTCAAGAAACACTTTTTTTAAAATACAAAAGTACTTTAAACAGTCTATAAGGGTGTAGGACAGGTAACAAATGGTGGTTTAATATCAGTATGGCGAGGGTTCATAAACATTTAAATTACTATAAATAATGAAATGAATAGCTTGTCGCTGCATCGCGGAATTTCTTTTTCATGGGTGGTCCTGGAATGCATTAACCGCGAGTAACGAGGGATTACTGTACACTTATTATCTGCCCACCTGCAGGCTCTGTTCTCTTGCCTGTTCTGCTCCTGAAGCTCTCCTCTCATTTTGTTTAGATTCTTCTTCTTCAGCCAGCTGCCTCCTTCTTTTCTCTCTTCTTTCTTCCAGCTCCTCATCCCGCAGACTCTCCAAATGTTGCAGTATAGGCACCTTTACCACTGACAAGTCACAAAGTCCAATTAAAGCTACTGTAAGCCATTAAGTTTTTGACACTGTCAATGACTTAGGAACACAGTAAATATGCAACAAAGCAAACCACTTCAGAGTAGAGTGCTATCAAGCTTGATACATTCTGATACAATTTGATGGAGCCCATGTAAATCGGCAAACTTTGAATTGTTTTTCTTACATAAAATACTATACATTTCAAAAGAAATAACACTCAAAACAAGATGTGATCATGGTAACCAAACTATTTGAGCACCATAATGTGTAAAGTAAGGTTAAACTACAAAATAGATAGAAAATATATACTTTGAACCCCCTTTAATTCAACCTCGTGGCTGAATTGAAGGGGGTTCCATGATAAAATGTTTGTCTCCTTTTTCCAACAAAAATTTGAAGTCAAAGACCACCTACCTGCTACACAGTCGTGCATGCTCTCAGCATCCAGCACTTTACACTCATCTGTCCATCTAGTTAAGGCAGTGGGAATGCTAGAGAGAGTGCCTAGAGACAGACAAAACAGTCATGTTCAAAATTCCAACAGCTATGGATCTAACTGACCATTACAATAACCTTAAAGAATTACCACCTGCTTGCCCTCCAGTACTGCTCTGTTCATGGAAAAAGTCATCCAACAACTCATCATCAGAACGAGCAATGATGTGTACATCCTCATTTCCGACCAAAAGGCGAGCACGGCCACGAGATTGTAGAGGCAGAGAGCTGGATAACTGTAAAATATCTGCTGCAGCACTGGGGCCCAATAACCTTTAAACAATTACAAGAAAAAGACATTTTAATTAGCTTTGTGACTCAAAATAAATTGTCCTGTTGTGCAAACACACACACACACAACATACCTTTGCAAGATGAGCGGAGGGTTGGGTTGGCGGTTGCCAGGGTAGTGTACATGGATGGTGTGTCCACTGTTGGCAGTCAGCTGACGCAGAGTTCGCTGGCTGCGTCCCATGCCCTGTGCCAGACGGCTGCTTGTGCCAGTCACACCTAGGGTGAGGGAACCGTGGTCAGCATGCCGCACCATCAGTGGGTGGGAGCTGGGGATGTTGCCTGGGGAGGGAGGGATGTCAGCTGATGGAAAAACAACAAAAAATAGTAAGCAGACATTGGTGGGGAAATAATTTGAGTAAATACTACTAAAAAAGAAATCTGCAATCAACTGTAGAAAACTGAAGTGGACTTCATTCCAAACATCTTTTTAAAAGCTCATATGGAAATTATAATTTACCATTCCAAAAAAGAATGAATTTGACTTTAGAAAATGTTAATAAAAAATGTTCCTGCTTACCGTTGTTGGAAAACATGTTGTCAAACTCTATGATGAGGTCATCATCCCTATCAAACCTTTCAAAGCGAATGTGTGGTGCAGCATTTATGTCTGGGAAGTCTTCATCTAACTCCATCTCTGAACCTTCATCATCATCATCCTCATCTCCTTCTTCATCATCCTTTAAGACACAGAGCAGCAAGGAGTCTTAAGAACATGCAAACAACAATCAAGTCTACAGAACCTTACAGCATTAATACATGCCTGATCCTCCTCCTCCTCTTCTTCCTCCTCCTCCTCCTCATCCTGACTGTCTTCATCATCATTGCTGCCACTAGAATCTTCCTCCTGGGTGTGCTCTTCATCCTCAGGCTCAAGGATATTCATGGAATCTAATCAAAAGAAAAAACAAGCAGCCCCTTTTCTTTACCCTGAGATTCAGCGCAAAAAGCATGTTTTCACTGATACAACAAAAATCTTTGTAGAAGATTCAAAATGTCAAAAGGCAGAATTACTTATTTAATTTAACACATCTGTGTAGATGGGTGATATCAGTACGTATATTTTTACAAATTACGCTCCAAACAAAAACTGATACAGTAATGTTTACGCTCACGTCACTTGTGTAAATGTCTTACCTTCTCGATTAGCCTGAAGAGTGGATGCCTGGCTAATATTGGAAGGAGCCTCATCCATCAAAACGTCCTCCTGAGATTCATCTTCACCAGTGGGTCCCACTGTTTGATAGAACACACAAGTCATACCTACACCCACCAAGTTCATTTAAATCAATATAATCATAAAAAATGTATATAACTGGCCATGCAAAAACTACTCTTTATGTTTCTTGTTCACACTCAAATTAATTAATATGATCAAATGAAAGTGATATACCTATAATTGTGCTGTTCACAGTACCAGCATCTCTCTCTAGCAACTCATCAATCAGATCCACCAACTCATTCTCAACCTACAAAGGAAAGAAAACACCAAAGCAATAAATTATTGTGAATCACCAATGCTTATAGATGGTATATGCAAAGTAATGCAAATACACTGAAATAACATTTGGGTGTTGTGTAACACAGCCTCAATCACCTGCATGGCCTGTGTGCTGAGAACCTCTGGCTGGCCAGCAATGACGACCGTATCTCCCTCTGCCTCTCCATCCATGAGGTCACTGTCGGTTCCCTGCACCCGGTGGTTGCCCTCCACTGGTTCTGCCTCACCAGCCTCTCCTGGAAGAGACACCACACATCAGTAAGATACATTTATAGAACCCTTGAATTTAGAGTATTGCAGTGTCTCATAATGTACAGACCTTGGTCCTGAGTGTTGCTGTTACTGTCTCTGACAGTGCCCACGGTGTCATGTTCAGTCTTGCTCTTGCTGGATCCCCCTTTGCCTCCAAACAGGCTGCTGGGCTGGTTGACAATGCGAGACAGAGTCTCCAAAGGCTTCAGCGCGGCATTCACGGTGTTAGCCATGTTGGGACTGAAGCGAATGATGTGGGGAAAACACGAAGTTGGTTTACATGTAAATATATAGAGCATAAATATTTTTTTCCTGTAAAATACTGAACCCAGTATAAGCTGAACTAGAATCATGAAACTGCTGTCTTGCAGCTTTATCTGTGTTAAAGTTGAAGGCTCACAGAGGTGTTCTTGAGATTCACAAATAGTAATGAAACTATAAGCAAAGCTATAAACTTTCAAAACTGACATTTTCTGTTTTAACTTTTAAAAGGTTGTCTTTGTGTTACTTTAAGTTATATATGGGGTTTTAATTATTTGTACATCATTGCATATTATAATACACTTAACAAACTTCTTTGGAAATGGGTTTGCACATTAAGAAATTGACTGCAAATGTATCAAAGTGACACATTTGAATACATGCAAAACAAATGCGCTTGGCCCATTTATAATAGCTGCAATACATGGGAGACAGGAGAACTGAAACATTTGAAATCTAAGTGCTGTTTCGATGGGGATATAATTACCCTTTGTGATGCAAGTATATTGTGTATTACCATTTAAAATCCAACATGAAAATTATTTGATGCAATTGTATACCTGGACAAATCCAAGCTGTGGGGAACACGGGCCAAATCATTGACCAGTCCTTTTTTAAGAAAGAGCCTGATGATATTGTTCATGCCGTTGTGTTGTGTCTTAGCAGCTGCTGTGCTGTAAAAACTGGATGTCGAGGGACACGATTCCATGATGGTGCTAATGATGCACATCACTGCCTGAAGCCTAGTAAAGAGATGGACAAAGAATGAATATGTAATTATATTAAGGGTCAACAGGATCAACTTAGGTTGGTTTACTTCCTTTCAAGACAGTTACCTGGCATGTTTTTCAGCACCTTCTGCCATCGCTAGTGCCCGACTTAGAGCAGCCTTCACCTCATTGACCAGGGCCACCTGAGCATCAGTCCCTGTGCCAGCAGCTGCCAAGCTGGCGAGGAAAAGGCGTGCTAAGGCTGGAGTATCTTTGTCCTCAGAACTCTGGGTGTGTGGCAGCAAGTGGTCAAGGACAAAGGCCAGAACACTGCAATCCTGCCAGTACATAAGGAGGTCAAAGTGAGAAAATATTACACTCAAGGCATTTTATAAAGATGCAATCGGCTGATAATTTTGTTTAGCCACCCACCTCCTTAATAAGTTCAGACTGTCCAGCAGTATAGCAGTAGGAAGCAATTAGAGTAGCAATGCCTACATACGAGCGCACCAGTTCAGCCAGCAGTCTCAGGATGGTGGAGGTTGGCATCAAAGGCTTGCTGGCCTTTACCTTAGCTGCTTTACCCTCCTCTGACCCAGAACTTTTATCTCCCTCTTGTTCTTTCTTTTCCTCCCTCATCTCTTCTGGAGTAGAGGCTAAAGAGTTTTATTGAAAGTAAAAAGATACAAAGTTGTTACAATACACAAACTAAATCTTTGAACTGGTTTATGGAGATGCAAGTCGTCTGAAGATGATAGATCCTACCAGACAATGCATAAATCTGTATTTCTTCAGTGAGCAGAGATTTTATGATATACAAATTATGACACAGTGGAAATAACCAATACCTAGAGTCCTTGAAATCAGTTTTCCACAGGAAATGAAAAATACACTTAGGAAAAAATATAGAAACATCACAGCACAACAAATAACCACAAACAACCAAGAAAAATATACCAGTAATTGCCATCGTGGTTCTAAGCTAGCATTTAATACAAAATATTTTCTAATATTATTAGTGAGTTGAACAATTGAATTAGTACAGACTACAGTGTACAAACACACAGACTGACAGCTACACTGTTAACAAATGATGTTACATGTGTTACAAAGCTGTTCCCACAAACAACAGTGATTATAAATGAAAGGAAGATGCATTGAATTATAAAGATATTCTTAGCAGCTTTTTTTTGTTTTAGTTTTAACATCCATTCTGACCTTCTCCTTGTGGTGTCCCAGACTGGGAGGACTCAGCTCCACCTCCATCAGCAGCAAACACTTGAGTCTGAGAGGAAAATACATGACACTTAACAACTGTAGAGATAACATCACATTTTAGGATTCAGTGTAAGATAACTTGTCATGGAGACCCACATTGATATGGAATGCAGACTGAGGGTCGAAGTCACTGCCCTGCCGGGTGAGTCTGTACTGCTGGTAAACATCATCACCAACATCCTGCAGTATCTGACACAGATCTTGACCACCAGGCACTGCTGCTGCACGATCTTCTGCACGTTCAACTGTGCCACAAAAATGTACAATGACTTAGCTAAAATGCTCTGATATGACTTATGAAAATGAAATATATAGACCTAAAATAAATAATTTTCAGAATGCTCTAAAAAATATGTCTTACGCTCTTCAGGGGCATGATAGGCAGCCAAAGCATTGAGCATGTCATAGATGACGTCCTTGATAGTGTCAGGGATAGCAGGTAAGGGGGACAGTTTCAGAGGAGTGGTCTTAACCAGCTGCACAGCATTGGGCCCCTTGATTCGCAAATTCTCAAACTCGTCATCAGAGGCTGTAGAAAATAGAATTTTATTATGAAAAAGGAAAAATAGTAACTACATAGTAATTGCAAATTCAAAATCTAATCTCTTATCACTCCTACTTAGAAAAAACTTGATCACTAACCTGTGCCAGCTCCACGGGGTGCAGGCAGAGCGATACGGACACAATTACTGGCGGTTTCGGCAAAACATTCAGGGTTACGGCAGGCTGCTGGACCCAGGACGCGAAGGATGTAATTGATTTCTCTGGAACCAAGGCTACCTGATACCACTCCTGAGGTCGTGCTACCTGCTCCACTAGTCACTGCAGACCTCACAACCTATGGCAACAAATGAATAATTAGGTTTATTTGATATCAACCAATTTTTAAGCATTATTTAAGGACAATATGATTAGCAAAAAGGGCAGAAAAAAAAGATGAGTTTTATTTTAGGTCCTTTCTAATGAGAAAATCTCAACTCAAACCCTCTCCAGACGAATGACTGCAAAATGAAAAATTACCTAGTTCAAATTTGCCTTAAAATGTAAAAATAAGCATTTAACAATCCGTTAAGATGCACATCTTTATAGCTTCATAATAAGTATGCGATAAATTTATTTTTTTTTGGGGAGACATGAGTTACATATATAGAAACCGTATATTACCGTAGTTTCTGCACTATAAGGCGCACCTAAAAGCCTAAAATTTTCTCATAAACCCGTAGTGCGCCTCATAATCCAGTGCATCTTATATATGGATTCATATTCATATTAATATTGGTTAAAAGCATGATCGCTGAAAAAAAGCCGGCAGTCTGGCCGCCACTCATGCCGCACTCCGCCACCAGAGGAGCTCCCTCACAAGGCACTCGGGCTTACAACCCCTAACAACGGTAGTCAAGAGGCGTCACCAAAGTCCCGACTCTGACTGAGCTGCTCTCAGACGGTAGAGAAGACTGTAGGAGCACCGGTGATTACGTAGCAAAACACAAGGAACTTTCAACAATTCTATAATAAAGTTTGACTGACTGACTGATCTCAGTATTTCCTAACTATTTGGCGTCGGAAACAAACCACTTTAAACTTAATTGGTCTTAAAAATGCCATTGTGCTGTCATTTGGAATCTAGTGACGGTCCATTCTATTAGTCTGTGGAAACACACGGAGAAACTGGCATAAAGGTGAATGAAAGACCCTCAAAGCTGAACTTCCAGCCTTTTCTGAAATTTGAAGAGCAGTCACTGCTAGACAAAGGTGCAAACGGGCATGCTGCAATTGATTTACAAATGTAGTTGATAGCTCTGGGCGGGCGGTGGAGGGGTGCATTCAGGCTTGTGTATTCTGTCTGCAGCGACGTGCGGTGAGATTCACGGCGGTGAGACACCAACGTTTAAGTCAGTTTTAGGAGTAAAACAGCATCATATTTGCCAGTAAATTAGCAGCCTGACATTAAAAACTAGTTAAAAAATTGTTTAGGACACACAGCAGCAAATAGCTGCACCTCAGCTCCGACTGGACTACCGATCGATCGAAACAATATTTAATTAATAAACAAAGACGAACGTCGGAGCTTAAATATCTGCTTCGTACCTCAGATCAGGAAATAATCCGCTCTGTTCGCACTGACTGCACTAGTAATGAATTTAACCAGTTTTTAATGTCAGGTTTTTCAATATGCGTGTTGACTTCCTTCTAAGATGGCAAAGTGATCAAGTGATCAGGTTTCCTTGATGAGGCTCAGAATGGCTTATTGACATAGCAATAGGGGCCACTCAAAGGTAGTCAGGAAGTCATGAATGCAATCATTACTGCCTGAGCAGCGCGGCTCTATCTAGTGGACGGATTGCACAACTACAGCCGCTGCAGTTTATAAAATAAATTTTATGTATTTTTTATTGTGTGCGCCTTATATATGAAATAAATTATAAAACAAACAAATTATTGAGGGTGCGCCTTATAGTCCAGTGCGCCTTATAGTGCGGAAAATACTGTACACGTATGAAAATGACATTCCTTTAAAAAAATGATATTAGTAATTGTTTTTGAAGACACTAAGAACTCCAATTACATCGCATAAACACAGATTCTAACCTTCTCCATTGTGTGCCGCAGTGTGGCCGGATCTTCTATGATGTGTCTGAAGAGTAGAGTAACCAGTGGGGTGAAGCCATTGAACCCAGAGCTTTGGGTCAGCCCCAGGATCATCCGTGTACTCTTTAACTCAGCAAACATCATGGCATACTGGTGGTTGCGTGTTAGGCGCAAACAAAGACGTAGGGTGGCATGAAGGGTGTCTGGGTCCACGGGAACGCTGATCATACTGACACAGGCACGGATGAGAATGGTGGTCATGTCCTCAGTCAAGCCTTGCACAACTATACCAGCACTCTGGGAGTATTCAGACTCCAGGTACGCTGATGGGCCGGGTGTAGTCTCCTTCAGCTGGCTGGAATCATCTTTAGGAGCACTCATCTCAACTGCTGCCCCTGATTCCAAGTCAGTCTGGGTTTCCTCAACTTTGCTCCTGTCCCCATCTTCTCTCTCCGTATCAGTAATGCCAGTCTTAGCAGGTTTGGGCATGCGAGGCACTCTCTGGACAGTCAGCATCACCGGCCTCCTGTTACCTGTCTCTTCATTTACCTGTTCAACAGAATGGTGTTCTTGTTAAAAGAAACTCCTTAAGATATTGATCGGTCCAACACCATCCCCTTTTTCTAAGAACATATTGCTCAAAATAACATAAACACACTCATCTATTTCTGAGTAAGGTCAGTTTGTAAATTAAAAAAGTCAGAGTCAGACTAACAAGAACATTCTATTTGTTAAGGTGAACACAAATTCCCAAAGCTCGACAAATTAAAAAACAAAATTAAATAGCTCCTTTCAGGTATGAAAGCTTAGAATACAGAAATATTGTCCAAAATTAGATGATTTATTGCTTTGAAAATCCAAACATATACATCCGAAACTTTTACATGGAGCATACCAGATACCAGATCCAGATAGATAGATACTTTAATAATCCCGGAGGAAATTGCACAATACTGTTCATTCAACCCTGACAAAACTACAGCTGACCAAAAAACTATAAAGTTACAAATTACAAAATTAAATCCAAGGGATCTAGAGTTGTTTATTCTCAGGAAGTGGAGTAAGATATTCGCGTATACCTGCACCATGGTGTTAAACTGCACAGTGTATCTCCGACGACCAGCTGTGAAGCGGACACTGCTCTCCCCAGCCCTCCATGCAGAGTCAATCGTGCTGTTGTTTGAAGCACTGTAACTGCACCACCGGCCTGAGCGGTCATCAAACCAGCGCCAATTATTTCCATTGGGCTGCAGATACTTAAGGCAGAGAAATAGAATTCAATTGTATAAATGGAGTGCATGAAAACCAAAATTATATTCTCAGTTGTCATGACAAATACAGTGGTACCTCTACTTATGAATGTCTCCACATACGAAGTTTTCTACTTACAAAACGTCTCAACAGGAAAATATTGCCTCTAGTTACGAAAGAAATTTTGAGTTACGAAAGGTAAAAATATAGTAAGGGCTGCTACTCAAAGCTCCCAAAGGTTCCGGTACCCAACATTCTTATAGCTGCTCTGCCATTGGCTATTACCTAGCATCCTGGCATCCCATTGGCCAAGAGGGACCTCTCTGTGTAGATAGATAGGAGTCTATGCATCGTCCTCGTCATTCAGCCCTCGACCCATGACGTGTTCTGATAGTTTTACGTATATATATTAACTTTCAGAGTATTTACTATGGACCCCAAGAAAGTGACGGAGAAAAGAGGAAAAGAAAAGACGAAGAAAAGAGTTTTTTTGTCCATACAAACAAAGCAAGAGATATTAGAGAAGCATGAAAAAGGGATGCGTTTTGCTGATCTCGCCAAAGAATATGGCCGTAATGCATCTACAATCGCCACGTTATTAAAACAAAAGGCAGTTTAAGGAGTTTAAGGCATTGCGTGGGTGGTTGGAGAAGTCCAAAAGGAGGACTGGAATTCACTCTGTTGTTCGGCATGGTGAGGCAAGAGCGCATGAACCAAAGAGGGCAAAAAAACAGAGGACCGCAGTTAAAAGGTAAATGACCGTCATTATTATTCTTTGTTTTTTACATTATGTACAACTCTCATTTATTGTGTAATAATCTAATTGTAACATGTATTTGTTACATGTTTTGAGGCATTTTTATGCTTTATGAAACATTTATGTCCGAATTTTGGGGGGGCTTGGAACGGATTAGGGCATTTGCATGGAAAACGCATCTCTACTTACGAAATTTTCTACTTATGAAATGTCTTCCAGAACCAATTCATTTCATAAGTACATGTACCACTGTATATGTATGAATGTTATAATAGTGTATCTGTCCTCTAATCCATGGCATTGTCTCCAAACACAGGTTTTACCTTGTTCATCTGTTCCCTACGCTTTGAAGATACAGCCATCTTTTCATAGAAGTCAATGATCAATAGAACTGGTGTGATCCATCTGCAGGAATGTAGTTACAAGTAAGAGACAACATAGACATATACAAGCTTTGAGAATGATCCTGGAAATCATTTGAAAGAAAAGTTGGCAAGACTACAAAACTCACTTTGGTGTCTGGATGTCTTTCTGTTCTTTAGCAGCCTGCAGGCAAGGCTGAACAACCTCTAGCAGTTTTATCAGCAAATCAAGAATTCCACTATTCTCTACCACCCTGGCACCCAAAAGCTTCAGTTCCTTCCAAAGTCAAACACAACAAATTATTGGGTTGTGAAGATGAACAATGAGATAATCGTTGAATAACGTCAAGTCTAGAACTCTCAATTCATGTGTTTCTCTTACTTCAAAGAGCAATGTGAGCAGCAAAATCCGTGTTGCCAACTTGGAGGCTTGGGGCAGCGTGGCCATCTGTCTGGTCCACTCAGACACTGTCTTTGTGTCACTGGTAGTCAAAGGCTCAGCCGCCTTGATCAGAATGTCTGCTGCATCCCATACCTATAAGCAGCATGTACACAACTGGACTAGTGAGAAAATGCTGTTTCTTTTATCTTGTTAAAAGTTTGTTTTCATTACAATACAAGAAACACAATTATCAAAAGAATAAAGACTTAATTCAAACATTATCTATGCCTGCTACATTAATGGATCTTCTCTCTAAAAATACTCTGGTGAAAAGACTGCAGTATAAGAACCTGACCTGGTGGACAACCTGTCCCAGGATAAGATCTCTGTACTCAGGGCCACTCCTCTTAATGGCAGTCATCAATAGATCACAAAGTCGGTAGACGGTGTCAGGCAACTCGTCGAGAAGATGGAAACAGCCAGGCAGCATGGAGTCAGTGAAGGCATGAAGCTCTTTTGGGTCCAGTGGCTCAGCCTCCATGAAACGTTCCAGGCAGCGAGCCTCCTCTTCCTCTGCCCGTTCCCTGGCTCTCCTGTCTTCTTCTTCACGCCGACGTGCTGCTTCCTAAAGCACAAACAAACAAAAAAACAACTTCAAAAGCTGCTCAACAGTGATATTTAGCAAAAAATTATGTGGAACATCTTTTCTATATAATTTGAACAGAGAAAATGACACACCTCAGGAGAGTCAGAGCGCTGTTCCATGTTGACCTCTTGACCAAGTGACATGGCAATGGCTCGCATCATCTGGTCCTCTTCTGACATTGTCAGGTCCTAATTGGAAACAAAGTGAAATGTCAGCTGTCTGAAAAATGGCTTATCAAACAAACAGTTTTTTGGTCTGTGAATCCGTACTCTGACTGTTCCACCAAGTAGGGGTGGAGGGTGCGTAAGTAGATACTCAGTGGCCTGCTCCATAGTGCTGGTGTTAAGTAGGGCCTCCATGGCATGTTCTCTTGAGAAACCCATATCCATCAGCTGAAACAACACAGAACAAATGTTTTTACAAGAGCAACAGCCAGCAGAAAATGGCATATCTTCTCACTCTTCAAATACGAACAAGGAACAGTGGCAGTAGTAGACTGCATTGCTGCATTTTAATTTTTTTGAATAGTCAGGGTAGAAGACAAAATCAATGTAAACTTATAGAAATTAAAAAAAAATAAACAAAAAGCTAAAATAACAAGGCACTACTTGCTCATGAAGAAATTCAACATGTCAATTTATTTCTGACATGCTTCATCAAGTATGTATTTAAAAAGCAATTCAAGGTTATTCTTTAAATTAAAAAAAAATGAAATTCCTAAATACCACAGCAACCAATAAATGGAGTCACCCCAGTTTGTCCTGCATGTATCAAAAATATTAATTTTCCAGAAACCACATCATTGGACATGAACAGACAGACAGACAGGTGAATGGACATGCATATTACTAAAGAGAATGTTTAATGAACAGAGGTAGAAAAGAAGGTGGTAATATAATGCTCAAATGATCACATCTGGAAGTGATGGACACAAAAACACTGACTGAAGGACAAGCAGATGTTCTTTCTCTTTTTTGAATGTGTGCATAACCCTTCTAAAAAGACACTTCCCATAAAAACTATCCTGATAATCTGGCTCCAAAAGGTTCTGATTCACAATAAGGAAGCCCAAATTCCTCACTCATTTTTCCTCTTGATATTCCTCTCTCTCAAACCTCTCTCTATCCCTTACTCTTTCCATCTCTCCTCACTAATTTCTTCCCCTGTCCCTGAATGGCTCTTATACCTGCTGGAGATGCTGTTGGCGAACCTGTGCAGGCCTCTCTCCCCCACTGCATCTTTCCTGTTATAAAACAAACAGTAGCCCAGGATTCAGTGCATGCAGAATATAGGGAGGGAAGATTGGTATACGAACTAACTCTGTTTTCTGATCTTTCTTAGATGGCCTCATCGATATGCAATAATGTAGTTAAGCGCGCTGTCAAAACCAAAACCTTGCTGTGGAACAGCAAGCTGAAAATACTGACAAGACTGCAGAAACAAACCCCAGGTACGAAGCAGAACATGCTCTCAAACTACAGATTAAATCAACAAATTTAATGAACACCTTTTCCCAACTGTTCCTTAACAATAGTCCCCAAAAGGTGAAAGCCCAGACAGAGACAGATCACACAGTTTTCTGACATACCTGTGTAAGCTGAGCTTGGTTAACCTGGGGGTCCCGGCGAGGTGTGGTATTAGTTGAATCATCGGTAGATCCTCCTGCTGGATTTCCAGGTGTTGTTCCAGTTGGTGCTGGTGGTTCTCCACTTGTTGTAGATGCTCCAGGGGCAACGCTGGGTCCCAAAGGATTGGTGGAAGCCACTTCCTCATCTGGGCGCAGCGTTCCTTCCCTCTCCTTTGCTAGTCGCTCCTGGATAACGGGCTCCCCTCTCAAAATGTGACAGAGAATCGCCAGCATCGATTCAGCCATCCTACCACCATACATCTTGAGCGGTTTTCTATTCCACAGACTGCGGATGCAGCTGAATGCAGCCTGTATGTAGGAGAAACTGTTGAAATCACAAAACACCAAAACTGCAAAAGAAATTAAATTAAAAAAACGCCCCAACTCTAGCCGAGGTAGGAAAATATAAATAAGACCACGAAAGAGATAAACAATGTACTCAGTACATGGATTTAGTCATAATGTTTGCAAGGAATACTCATGAATCAACTTGCCAGGTATTCTTTATGTACAATTCTGTTATATGAAAAATTGTATATATCGAGACTGCTTAAGATATCACTGACTTCCAATAGTGTAAATACAAACACAGGTTATATCCAAAGGGAACAACAGCCTGATCACTAATAGATGGATACTCACCTTCTGGGTGACTATGAGGAATCGAAGGGCACTGAACTGAGGCATGGTGGGGGTTACACCAGGCATTTTAGCTGGCAGGGAGTGTGGCGAGTCTAGCACAGTGCTTGGGTTCACCATCTTCTCAACCAGCATTAACCACGCATCCAAAAATTCCCCTGTCCCATCTGGCAGATCAGTATGCTCCAGCCCCTCAGACACTGGCACCTTACCACCCATTGAAAGGGCCCAGTTGAATGTCCTGCAAAAAGATGCACATCCAATAAATCTCCCAATCATTTATAATATGATTTTTTTTAAAAATCAAATTAAACAGATGACAGCATTCTTGAATCTTTCCCAATTCACTCGATTAGACTTACTCAAATAATGCATCATGCCCCCCAGAGCAGAAGAACTTTTGCAGCATTAGGTGATAGGGGTACTTCCTCTCATCAAATAACATGGGAGATGTGAAGCCAACAGAGCAAATGAAGAAGGTCAGCCTGCCAGACAAAACAAACAAAAAAAAGCAACATTCAGTAATATGTTCATTTGCTATGACTAATCTAAAAATGGCAAATTATGGTAAGCACACCCTGCATTTACCTGAAGCGGGGAGTGGGTGTGTAAGGTGGGGGCTGCCAACTCAGACCCTTGGTTAGGAGCTTTGTGAGGGCGCTGGCAGTAGCACGAGCTGCAGGAGTGGGAGTGGTGCCTGTGCTTGTAGCATGATGGGAGCGGCGTTGGCGCACTGGGGAGCCCACACACAGCTTCACCAGGAGGCCAAAGAGCTCAGCAAGAGCCCTGCCAAGTCGAGATGAAGCTGGAAATACAAATACAAGAAGCTTATTGAGAGATAAACTTACAGACTTTGAGACATTTTTTGAAAATATTAACATACATGAAAAAAGATAATCAAAGAAATCTCACCAGAAAGTAGTGGTTTTATCTGTTTAATGCGTGTGGCCATAGCTGGGGTAAGTTTGGACTTGGCCTTCGGGTCAGTAGCGGTGGGTTCATCTGTTTCCATTGGAGCCAAGGTGTCCCCATCCAGACCCATGCCTTCCAGCAATCCACCAGAAGATGAGTCCACAGATACTGCCTCAGATTCTGCAAGAAAAAGAGGTTGTAGTTTTTGAGGGATACTACCAAAACACAGTGCTTTTCATTCAACCAGGTTAAATGGTTTTATCACCATTTCTTTTGAAGCCAGATGCTGCAGTTGCTGCAGTGCTGCCAGATGGCTTCTCCTCTTTGGGCACCAGTTTCTGCATGTCGGCCTGGCCAAACTCACATCCTGGAGGAAGACTGTTTGACACAGGAAAATGTGTTACAGGGGCAAAACTGATCGCACAGTAAAAATAACTTAAGTTAATGGAAAAAGAGCTTTACCTGTTCGGCGTGCAAAGGGACAATAGCACAGTGCTCTCCCATACCAGTGAACAGTAAAGTTGACTAAGCTTGGTAAGAACACTCAAGCCCAGCTGGGAGCCCCACTGATTGACCGAGATAGCTCTGATCTCACTCTGTTTAAAAACAGGGAAAAAAAACACACATTCAGATCTGCTGAACCTTCAACAAAATGATTTGATATGGGAAAAACCCACATACAGAAAACTAATTTAAATTTTAGTAATCATCTGTACTTGACTGGTTATCTACTTTGATGGTGTTGTTTTCATCTGTGATATTCAAAGCAGTGGTTTTAATCTGATGTCTTAAACAAGGATCAACAAAACCAAGATAATTTTCTAATTTCTCAATGAAAAGGTGACCTGTTGAGGTTTCTAGTAGAAAATTACTTTTAGTTCTAATTCATTAAAAGATGTCAGTATACTGTCAAGTTGGCGTCTGCATAAAAAAATGTTCCATAGCAGTACCAGAGGTCAAGCTAATACTGCAAAGAGGCACTCTAAACGTCAGTGGAAATATAAATATTAGCCCGAGTTGCTTAGTACTCAAGCACTTCATAGAGACAACCTCACTGCATTTTTGAAAATGTCTTATATTTTCAAATTTGAGGAAAAAAAACAACATTTACCTGTCCAACTCTGCATGTATGGACAAACATGAGGATGTAGGCATGTGCCGCAGTGAGAGCATGTAGCAATGGTGTGGCACGGGCCGACAACGTGGCGTCTGTGACATGGCCTGCATTAGCCAGTTCTCTCAGAAGCACAGACCCCCCAGGCACCTCAATTGGTCTATGAAGTGGCTCCAAAGATGTCAGTATACTGTCCAGTTGGCACAGGCCCTCCTGAAGTACTTTAGGCTCATGTGACAGAGTCTAAGAGAAATCATTTAAGGAAAAAACACTTCAGTATAAATTAATCTGATATTTTTCTATTACTTGTTAACTGAGGGAAAGCAGATTAAATTGTCTGACAATTTGGGAATTTTGTCATGTTAAGATTTTTAAATGCAAAGGAAAACTCACTGCTCCTACAGTGATAATTACACTGATCATAATAAGCACAATTTATGAAAATTATTCTTTTTGAAAAATTAAACAACAACTCTAACCACACAATTTGCATCCAATGAAGTCATTAGATACAGCAGATAATCCCTAGCAAGCCTGTTCCATATGGTCAAACAGATATAGGTAACTAAATTTTCACTGTGGTAAAGGCATAAAAATCCCAATTGTTTTTTTCATGTGCTCACCAGTATGGACTTGCAGACACCAGCTACAGCTTGGCACGCAGCAGATGTAGGAAAGTCTATGGGCAGGTTGGGGAGGCCAAGAATAGAAACCAGAGGTAGCAGCCCTTTTTGGTTCACAAACTCTTGACAGTGGTCATCAGTTGTGTTGTTGCTTAGAATGGATTCCACAAACTTCATCTGCAAAACATGTGCATGTTCATCAAACACCAAATTGAAGGAAGATTGGGATATTTTACAAAAGACTCAATACAATTGAAAATTAAAAAAAACATTTACCACATTCAAAATATAATCCATTAACGGAATGGGTATCCGCTCCTCAGTGCCCACCACCCTGAAAGAAGCAAAGCATCACCACAATGACATTCACCAACTAGAACACTTGACTTTAGCTAACTAATTTGAAAAATAACAATTTAAAGGAAAATCTTGAGAGTTCTGTTTTGTGTAATGAATTGGTACTAACTGTCTGTTGCTCTCTGGTTCTCCCTGCTGCTGACTGAATGTGTGGAGGGCTTCCTCCTCTTCTTCATCCTCACTTGAAGCTTCTTCAGCAGCATGGCTAGAGCGTGCTGGTGGCACAGCCACAGTGCCATCCGCTTTCTGGATTGATGGTTTTTGGCATATGTACTCAGGGGCTCGGCCTAAGTTGCAGATCTCTTCCAGTAACTGTAACAACAATAAGATGAAATTTTCCTGCCAAATCTCATGATGGCGTTTGAAAAAACTTGCGCAATCTAAGTCACCGTACCTTAATAATGGCAGTAGTAGCATCAGTCTTCAAAGTAGGTTGGTGCCTCATGAGCTCATCCACAGCACTGCCCAAGTTGGACGCGGTGTCACCTGGATCAAACCAAAGAACATGTCATTCACTAAAAGTTGAGCAAAGACCTGAGTAAAAGAGTGTTCCTCAGTTCAACCAACCCAATGGGTCTGAGCTCCTTCGCCGTCGCATGGCAGGAAGGTAGTCAGGAGACAAAAGCACTTTGAAGAGGCGCTCAAACGGCTGGCACTGAACAAATGAGTGTAGGCCTCTTGCATTCAGGCACAGGGCACTGAACACATTTGGGAGAGAACCCAACACCTCACGAGTAGCAGGAACCTAGAAAATAATGTTAGAAAAATAATACAGTAATTAAAAATAAAGTTAGAAAGATTAACTATATTCTCTGCATTAAAGACCCCTTATCTTTTTTCAATTTTTGAGCTGTGGAAAAAATTACTGATGCTGTCCCTGTTATTTGCAAATTCTGTTAACAGCATATCAGAAAGGGTTGCTTTTTTTTTAAAAAATGTTTAAAAAAGAATTTAAAATGAAGAATTCATACATAAAAGGCTTTAAATTCTACAATAATTAAAAAGCACTGCTATGACATCAATCTGCTCTGGGGACAAGGGCCCCTGGTCCAAACTGTAACCATGGAAACTGAACAGATAAAAAAAATGCGACTCCCTGCATTTAAAAAGATGGATAAAGCCCATTCCCAAATCCCCCTCCTCAATTCGTCCCTGGTGTAGGATAACAAGACAAAGATCTAACACATACTTTGTTTTATTATTTACTTCTACATGTAGAAGTCCCTTTGAGAGTCCCCATTGGCTAACCTCTGATGTTACAGTTGTCAAGATAACATTTATGGTCCCATCTAAATATATCAATATTTTGTTGATGTATAGCATTCTGGCAGACAGCCACATCCTTGCAAATATCATGAATCTGTTTACAATGTGTAAGAACCGATACATTAAACAAAAATAATCTTGTTCTTTATGGGGACTTGACTCTTTGTAGTTTGAATGTGGCTCTTAAGTGGAACTGCATTTTGCTTCCCAATCCTTGCGGGTAACTCACATCTTTGATGAGAAGTGCATGCAGCATGACATCAGTGAGCCCATTATCCTGCAGGGAGGATAGCAGTGATGGCTCCTGGAACACAAACACCGTCACAACCTCCGTGGCTACAAGCCCAGAAGAGAGACAGAAAAGAGAAGGAAAGAATAAAACCACTTGTCAAAACAACACACATTTTTTCACATAATATAAAGGCTCGTATTTGTTTGAAATAATCCAACAGAGAAAATCCCGATTTCTCTAAACCACTCTGAAAACAGTTGACATCTCATGCCACCGACTGCCCTGTGGTTCCAGTTCAAACAAATTCATGCAGCAAGACTTCCATAATCAACAACTGTTTGTGATAAAAGCTACACTTCTGAAGTGCTAGTACACTAGAGGGGCTTTTTTGAAGCAATACAGTAAACTCACCTAAGAGGAATAGTGAAGGACCATAATATTCTGCATTGCTGATGATATGCTTCAGTGAGGTAGGCAAGGATCCATCCATTACTAAAGAGAAAAAGATGTTATAATGATAACGATATGTATTAACCCCTTGATCATGGGTTCGTTGATAGAACTAAGCGAAAAGATGCCAATGACTTGCCATGGCGGATACCATCAGAGAAGGCAGGGTCCTGAATGGCCTTCTTTAAGAAATTTAGCATAGACTTTAACAGAGCTGCCCTCTGGGGGATACACTGCATGCCTGGAAAGAAAGTGTTAATAGTTGTGATGGAGTGCAACTTACTTTTATGCGAGTCTGTGTATTTGTTGTGTATACCTGCACGAGGCGTGTTAGCAGTGCTGCTCTGTGCTCGGTGGTCTGGCTCTGCTCTGGAGCAAGAAGATGTGGACGGTCCAGGGCTGCTCTCCATGGCAAGTTCTGACACTACAAGAAAAAAAATTACATTGGCAGGTTGAAAATGTAATTTATCTTCAAATTTTATTGGACTTATTTCTATATTTGATGGTGAACACATTGGTCAGAGTGGCGTCTTTAAAACTGTGACTTACTCTCCATGTCAGTATCCATGTCCTCAGATTCCACAACTGCACTAGGCCTCTGGATCTTTGGCTTGATGACAAAAGGGCACTCTTTCCTTGACAGGTCCACCTCATGCTACATTATCAGAGTAGATGATAAAGAGATAAGGAGGTGTTCCAGAGGTTTTGTGACTTTCTTGTTGAAGGTTGTCAGAATTAACAATAAAAATGTGCATGATCAACCTCTAGCCTGCAGATGAAAATAGAAAGGCCGCTGTGGGACTGAAAGGCAGCCATGTCAAGGTTTGTGATGAGGTCCACAACTCGCACAGCTCTTGTCACAAAGGTGATCTGGTCCTGCTCATCACCCAAGAACTTGATCACCTATAAAGTAAAAGATAAGCAACAAAATCCCATTCAGTGTACAGTGTGTGTATTCATACCAATTTCGATGATAAATTGACTTTTCTTTCTAAATAAATCTATGACAAGACTATGACTCTTTTTAAGATCAGGATATAAACCTTCAAGAGGGCTTCCATCATGCCACAGGAGACAAGGGCTTCACCTCCAGCATCATAACTAGCCAGGTGGTAGAGGAATGAGAAGAGTGCAGTTGCAAACTGGTGTGGATAAGGTTCCATCAGAGGATCTGGGAAAGAGAAAAAAGAGTTAACAAACAATCTTTTGAGTTTCCCATTTTCTTCTGCGTAACACTTCTCCTGAAGTTTCTGACCACATTCTCACCAATCATTGCTTGTATGCAGTTGCGAACCAACACAGGCAAGAACCCATGGTAGGAGGCAGTGCCGGTGCAGTCGATGATGTTTGAAAGCTTGGGTGTTCTTTCCAGATGGACAATTGAAGTTAAAGTGCGCAAAGATGCTGCCTTGATATCCTGAAAGACATTTGATATTTCAGACAACTGAAAGTCGGAAACAACTTAAGCATGGCAGTCACAGACTGCAACATCCCACGACTTACTCTGACCTACTTTCAGGGTAGGTCAAGGTACCCTGAAAGTAGTACCTCACTAGTGCATATGGAGAAGGCCAGTGTGAGTAAGACCATAGATCAAAGCTAGTGCATAGGTAGTGCTTTGATCTATTGTCTTACACTGGCCCTTGTCTTTGTATCTTATCCAGTTCCTGAGTGTACAAAAGTTGAAATTTGACCTCGACCTGGTTTCCACAAGGTCAAGGTCATCATCTTATTTTCATCCCCTTTGCCGCCCGAGTAATGTGCTTTTTTGTTTCATCTTTCTATCTGCAACAGTTGCGAAGATATTTGGTGGACAAACGAACAGATGAACAAACACACAAACATTGACAATAACAATACATAAACAGAAAAAAAACTACTTGCTCACCACAAGCTGTTTGTCTGTAATCTGTAACACATCCACCAGCTCCTCTATCAAGCCATTATACAGAATACTGTTGGCAGACTCTTGGAGTGCATTTGAATACACTGTAAAGACAAAGAGAAAGTCAAAGTTAAAACTTCAAAGGAAGTCACTTAATTGTTGGAAGTGGGCTTTTACTCACCTAGAATAGAGATCGCATGAAGTCGGGCCTGCACAGCCTGCAACCTCTTCTTATGATTTGAGAAACCATGGGCCAGTCGAATGTGTGTGAACAGCAGGGTTTGCTTGTCTTTAGGGATGTTGTACATCACTGTCAGTGACTCCATGATCTCAGATGGGCTCTCTGAAATCTAAGATAGATCAGGAAGTGTAACTGAAGAACATGTACTACTCTTACTCAATGGGTCATAAAAATTCTGACATGACCATACCTTGTCGAGCTGCTCAATGTGAATATAATGTAGTGTGTTACTACTAGTCTGCTGGAGAAAAAGAAGAAGAAAAAGTTTAATAAGAAATTAATGATTCAGAAACATATTTCAAATATATATTTTTATTGCATAATTCTTGCATTTGGATTTACCTTCCTTTCTACTTTGACATCAGGGCCTGGTTCAGCATAAAACTCAAAGTGCAGTGTGGTGGCACTGGGAGGGTACTTCTGCTCATTTACCAAAAGATGCAGCACATCAAGCAGAGTTCGTAATTAGTCTCATTTCACAACTATGTATTTAAAGGTCAACAGTCCCACAGCTACAGTCAGTTACTTAACATTATTTTAATTTTCTTACCGTCATAGAAAGATCCCTGCAGCACTCAGCCAGACCAAAGCCATTCTCCTTTCCTCCCCAGCTCTATGGAAAATAATGATATTGAATAATATAGTTCTCTTGAGGGATAAAACTGGAAACATGGCAATAGAAAAATAATTGCATTCACTAAACCTCAGCTAGGTGTTGCAGACGGGCCAGTAGAGGCGTCCTTTTGTCTGATCCCAGTCTTGTGATGTAGTTGGAGCGCTTACTGAACACATAGAGCAGGTTCAGCACAGACAGGACCACCTGCATGTCACATGATGCTAACAAGGTGGTTAAATGCTGTAAAGGGGACAAGATAAGAGATTTAAGTTAGTAAGCCGCTTTACTTTTTCATCAGCGACACATGTGAAGTCCACAAATAATCAGAAATGGTTAAGACTGTGCTCTAGCCTACCTCTATGGAGCTGTACAGGTGCCTAGAGAAACTATATTCGATGAGAAGTGCGGTGAAGTTGAGCACTGCCAAAAGCAGCGCTTTGAGTTGTCCATTGTCAGGGCGGTCACACACCAGCAGCCATGACATATTCTCCACTGTCTGGCCTGCATCACATAGAATGCCATCAAAGCGGTCCAGCAGATCCACCCAGTGGTACAACTCACACTGTTAAAAGACAAAAGAATTGTCAGTAATTAATCAAGTATCCCAAATCTCTTTGGTTCCCTTAAAATGGTTTTCACAGAACTGCTTATTTACTGGAGGATTCGCTCTGTTCTTTTCAGCAGCAGCTTTTATTGTGGGAGATTTTTGGTGGGGCAGAAGTATAATTTGAAAACTAAGAATAATAATTTTTTTCTTAAATAATCAAAGCTTCTTTTGTGTATGAATGAGTAACTAAATTATAAATTTTGATGTATTGTACATGAAGGAACTAAAAGTGATGTAATGGTTCAACAAACACACAAAAGAGCAACTGCAGTGACTCTGTTATGAGAAAAACACTAAGTGAACACTAGTTTTACATATCAACAATTACCACACAGTAAAGCTTCCACTATTAAGCAGAATTTCACTTGTGAGAAAAGTTCTTGAATCATAATTATGCAGAAGTAAACTGCACTTTTATAATAACTCCATTAATATATTCAACTTGAATTGTCCAATATTGTTTGCACAGCAAAAGGAAGGAAACTTCACACTAGTTAATAAACTAATTTTTAACATTCAATTTCAAATTGCCAGAACTGCCGATAAGTTAACCATACTACAAATGTATTACTCGGAATTTAAGCCTTAATGGTAATGATTTGAGGAACAGAATACACGTACCAGCTGCTTATGATTACCATTCCAGTGGATTTCAGTTTCCTTTATTATTGTAACATTCATCACTTTATAGAATAGTTTTTAAATTGATAGGCTGGATTTTATCAAGTTGTCGTGTCAAAACATAGGTCCAAACACATCACAGCTCCTTTTGATCCCTTTGTTCATTCAGAGTACTCTTTACAATTTTGTGATGAGATGTACAGTATATTGCTAAGTATTCTCTTTACTTACCTTTCCAATATTCCAGGTCTTGATGTGCTGCAGTTCAACCAGCAACTGTTCATCACTGCATGCTTTGAGCTTCTCGATAAGAATCCTACAATCTGCAGGCTAATGGTTCAAAGGAAGACATATATATTCAAGCAACGTGTTCTGACCTACATGATCACTTTTCTTGAACAAATAACACACTTAGCAACACCGCGACATGACAAGGTGTTAAAATTTGCATCTCACATTCGGGAGAAACCACTTTGTCCAACACAATTTTTATCAGTTTTAGGAATATATCAAAAAATAATGGCCATCTCCTAAGTAGTGTGCATTGAAGGGATTGGCTCATCATTGACCATCTCACATTGTTCTGAGAAAGGCATTCTTCCATCTCAACAACAAATTTACTCACTGTTATTCTTCAAAATAAATTTCAAAAAAGCATGTTTGCTGTGTTACTTTTATGCAACTAAAATTTTCTGGCTGGTGATATTATGCTAAAGGGAGACCACACAAATAAATGCGTAGCAAGTTTTATCTTGTACCTGTTGCACTATTTAGAAATCTAGATTGTTTTTTATGCAACCTAACCTACCTCTTCCTTTCCACCAAACTACATCATATTAGCAAGAAGAGAATGTGCATCTAATAACAGATGATCAGCTCATGTTTGATACAAAGAGGAAAGTAAAGATAAAAGATGTCATTCTATCCTGAGATAAACCATTATCAACTTGGTTATCTAGTTTTTCATCCCTGAGCAGGTACATGCTGCCTTCTGCATAGAAACAAAAAGTAAATAGTTCTTATATACAATATCAGTACTTTATTTATCCCTCTTGGGGAAATTCTTTTATATAGGAAGAAAAGTACTATGACAAAACTCTTTATCACTGAATTGTGTTTTTTCAAACCTACAGACACATAAAAATATAATCATCATCAAGCCTTCTAGTCGACATTTGCAAACATTGATTCATAAAGGGCCATTCTTAAGAGCTCTATGAATTTAAGAATGTTGCCATTCTAGGATTCCACCTTTGATTTAATTAGATTAATTTCTTCCCTGATAGATTTTTCAAGGTCAACTTTGGGTGCTCTTATTGAGAAGTGAAAGCTTCTGAATTGCAGTTCAGCCACAAAGTGCGAAACCATATCAAGCCACAGAGCAGGGTCACCCAGTGCTGGGGCACACAGAGTACTAAAATCCCTCAAACTATGAGAAGGAATACAAATGAGAAAGAGTGACAAATCATGCTTATCCTTCAGGTAGTCTGATCTGGTCTGTGTTTGACCTGCTTGACTACATTTTATCAACTGTTAAGTTTGGTAGATTCTAGACAATTCATAGACAGTCCATAAACGATTCATAGACAATTCTATCCTTTTAACTTTGAGGGACCAGTTTGAGTTTATTCTTTCCAAACTTCATCCCCATCAAACACGTTTAGGATGGACTGCAAAAGATTGAGGCAGGCCTTCTTGACCTCCCAAATATTTTCCTGAAAGAATAATCAAAATTCCGAAGTCACACTCCAAAATAACATACAAAACATTCCAGAAGAGTGAAAGGTGTTATTGACGCAAATGGAGGACCAGACCCATATTGGTGTCTATGAATCTAAATGTGCTGCCATAAAGGATCCTGTACATGCAAGAGCTACATGTCAATCAATCAATCATGTCCCAATATTTTCTTCCCCCATACACTTTTGTTAGAAGTTGCCTAACTCAGCCTGACAATCAAAAATCACACTCAGTTTTAGCAGGATCCAATTAGTCAAATCAAGATATCCCAATCTAGTGATGAAAACTCTCATAGAAAGAGAAAAACGGGGTAACAAGGTTGCAAAACGCAAACAACACTAACCAGGTAGGTCAGGTGTGTAGGATAAGTTATCATTGTGATAGACATCTGAGAGAAGTAAACTAGGGTCCTAACCATGACAATGCTTTAGTTACTGCAATACCAACACCACAATAGTCCTGTGATTAAATAATGGAGGTTCAAGTCACGTGTCTATTGCCTATTATTTGAAGCTTTGACATTACGCAAAACAAAACACAAAACCCTTGAGAAAACTACCGTACCACGCAGAAATGTACTTGCAAAATACATCCATTATCTGCTCGAACGACAAGTGGTCAGAGAAAGCCTCAGGCCGAGGATCCCGGTTTAATTGAAATTAGGTATCAATGAGGCCAGAAAATATATCATATTATCATAGCGAGCATACTCACAGCTTCCGTAGGAGTTTTCTTTAACTTGCTCCTATCGACTTTCATTGTGGATGATCCCTTCTTGTTGCTCCTAGTGATGTACAAAAGACGGCAAATGTAAATTTCAAGTCCATTAGAAAGCAATCTATGACTTTTGATATTTAATTTGCTATGGTAGATTAATGACATATCAATGACACATTTGAAAAGTTAAATGTACTTACAGAAAATTTGACAATAACCATTTAACAGCATGTTCCAGTTATGTTACCTGCAAAAGGATAGAAAAAAATGTAACTGACAGCACTGACCCCATTTCAGAATACAGGCAAAAAAGGTGTAGACATATCAATCTCAGAATGGTACTAAAGAGTTTATAGTGAAACACATGAAAATGTGTACAGCATGAATAACAATGCAGAAGATGCATATCAAAGTGTGTATATGATGCAGTCTTGATAAAAAAAATACAGACAGCTACCAGTCTCCAAAATCGACAGAGCTCACAATAATAATAAATAAATGCTGCAGGCATTTTCATTTAAAACTACTGTAATATAGATAAGGTTATATGTATATATAAAAACCCATGACAATCATTGGATAAAAATGTTGTGGAAGATATTACATGTGTTTAAGTCACCTAACAAGGACCGATCACAATTAGTACACAGCATTAGTTCGTGGTTAGTTACCAACATACGACACAAAGTTAATCAAATCGGTTATGGCCTTATTTCGTAGTATAAACATTTTCAGGATGTCATGGCTTTGGAATTTCAGGAAAATGTTCGTAAAAGAATCGGCTATCTTACTGCATATTTGGTGTTAAACTTAAGTCACATAACGTTGACAGGTTAAAGTTGAAGCTACTTAGCTACCGTTACCTTTGCTAACAGCGTAAGGCTATTTCTCCAATGTTATAGAATGACTATACACGCTTTGGGTTACCGTTACAACGGACAAATAACACAGGTTTATTTTGTCGATCGGTATATAATACATGTGACCGAAATAACCCGGCTGAGCGTCTCAACATACTGACAAAATTCGATCCGTAACGTCGGTTGATGCTAGCCGTTGACTTGCTAACTATGAGCTCCCGGTAATGTTGGGAAACGTTCTTTCCTCAAAACAATTCCAAGCACTGGGAAATCAACACACCTTAAAAAGTTACTCAAAGTTAAAGAACGACAAGTGTACAACTATCGCTTTACAACTGAAATGTGGCCAGCCTCAAATCCCCAACGATTTAGCTATTTGTGCCACAACTGTCAATGGAGATCTCATAAAATCACCATGCTGTCCTGATCTGACTCTCAACTAATTTAGGTCGGGGCTGTACAGGCCGCATAAGAAGTCCGCACTCCATACACCTGCACAATCTCTGTAAAACGACACACAGAGTACCACACAGCTTACACTGACAATAAAATGGCATATATCAAATACCTGGAACCAGGTAATTTTCATCTGCTTATTCTCTTCTCCTGGTTCTTCAGCTAGACACTCGTACCACGCGCTAGCTAGCAAGCTAGCTAATGTTAGTTGAGTAGCAGGCAGAAACGCATAATAACTCGCTGAATCATTGCTGGACGGGTCTACCGTGACACTGTGAATTCTGATTCTAGTTTTCGTTCAGACTAATAGACCAAAGGCAATACGCTCTATGAAGAAATATAAGAAACCGTTCGGGGTATTATTTTTCAGAGTATCCGCGCATTTCTCCATAACACACAAGCACTAGCTGTTGGCACAGTCACCATGACTCTGGGTAGTGTGCAAAAAGTGAATAACGTTATGGCAGGGAACGTGTAGCCACTCTATCGATGCAGTGCAGTGTTCATATGGGCCACTTGCCACTCTTTGGAACGAATCACCTCAGCATTTTATGCAGTCCTTCATATTTAACAAACATACAAACAAGTAAAGGAATATTTTTTTAATGTATCTAAATATATTACTGTGAAAAGTGAACAATTGCAATAAAAATTGATACAGCACAATCCATCACAGCAAAAGCAACATTTTTGGAACATATATTGTTCTGGCCAAATCAGGTGATAATGGAGCAGCAAAGAGGCATACAAGCCTCGATTTTATTTCAACTGATAAAAGCTCATTAGTTTTGGCAGGGGCACTGAATAGTTAATGTCAGAAAGTCATTATTAAGTAAATTAATAGTCTTTTTACAAGTCAGTATTAACATGGTGTGTTACAAGTGTCTGACCAATATTGTCTATCTTGAGAAATAATTATCTTTATCAAGAGGGTTATGTCTTCATAGCTGCTGGTAGAATACTTAGAGAACTTCAATAATTTGTTGTACAGAAGTAGGCCTTGGATTGGAGGGGGGGTGATTACATTTTGTGGTAGAACAGGATCAAGATGGGATCACAACAATTTTTGCAGGAGGCATGTGCTCTCTGATTACCATTTAGTGCTAGATTTTTATCAAACAAGAAAAACATTGGACATTTTCAGGTCTTTCGGGGTGTTACATGCTAGTATGGAAGTATTTTTATTAATCAGACCAAATGATTCCAATTGGTTATTAGACTGAAATGTAGAATTACAAGAGTTGGATATCATGCTGATTGTGATTCTGTATGCAATGTTTGTTTAATGACATTGAACAAAAACAGTTGCACATGATTTTTGTATAAAGGAAAAAAGGTGTGATGTATTACACAGCAGCATCCACATCTCCACATTTTATATGTCCACTAGCACTTTGAAAACCACAAAACGGAATTACAAAAACAATATCCTCTCATTTTAGAGAAATTTTCAGTTGACATAATTTTTTGTGGTAGCTGCTAAATGTTACTTTTTAATTCTCCCAGTGACGGAACACATGTTTAACATCATCAATCCATCACAGCCCCCTCTTATCCTACAGCATTACTCTGACTACACAGATGTGCTTTCTTTTTGCTGCTGGCCCACATTGTGCATCTGCAACATTTAAGCACAACATTCATTGTCATATGACCACCGCTATATCCGCCGCAGCGGGTCACGGGGAGCTGGAGCCTATCCCAGTGGCATAGGGCGTGAGGCAGGGGACACTCCGGGCACGACGCCAGTGCACCGCGGAGCCACACACAAAGACATACAACCACTCACACACACACTCAGTCCTACGGGCAATTTGGGACCAGCCAATCAACCTGAAGCGCATGCTTTTGGAGGTGGGAGGAAGCCGGAGAACCCGGAGAGAACCCACGCAGACACGGGGAGAGCATGCGAACTCCGCACAGAGCGGGACTCGAACCCGGGTCCGCCGTGTTGTGAGGCGGCAGTGCTACCCACTGCGCCACAATGATGCACAAATACATGCACAGTTGACCTAAGACGTTTTTCATATTCAGAGAGCTGCTGTGTTAAGATATGGTGACATACGTTGATTGTGGAGCTGCCTTTAACAGCAACCAATATTTTGAGCAATACTGTATCTGCCTTTTTGAGTGCAACTCACCACAATGGAAGTGAGGATAATAAACCATTTCTAACACCATGGCTGGTGAACCTGCTGTGCCATTTCTTGAAAGAATTTTTCACACTAAAGGGCTGTTTACAGGAAAATAGCTTTGCCCATGTTTTGACCATTTGTTCACATGATGACCATGAAAGTTCAAATGAAAACATTTGAAATTTCATGATGTAATTTTCAATATAAAAGACCAAATTCCTCTTAGACGATGACAACAAAGTGATGCTTTGTGCATGCCTATTACAGTTCTATCCTTATATGCAGTATGGTCAGTACAGTCAGAACTAAAATAAAAGGCAATATTGGAATATATGTTGCAGAATCTATTAAAATGATTACTGTACTTCTCTAATGTATATTTTTTTGCAGCAAAACTATGATATTCTGTCATGTTGACAGTGAAGTGACAGGGTGCAATTACAGCCCTTGGCATGCAGACTACAGCATTCAACAATGACATTATTTTAGAGAAATGCCGTGCTACCAGAAATGTCTTAAATTACATGTGAGCATTTACCGCAGCACCGAACAGTGTCATTGCCTAAAAGTGATGACTTTCAAAACAAATATTTTCCGGTGTTTTGACCTTGATCTGATAAATATAAATGATAGCCCTCTGCTCGAGCAATGTACGATCTATAGAGTAAAATGTAGTTAGCATACCGAAACATTTTCTGCAAAAATCAAAAAATTGTCCTATCCATGTCCATTCCTATTCATCATATATTTCAGCTTCACAATGTAGGTAAATGACTTGTACCATACAACTATCAAGGAATATACATTAACAATAAATATTTTACATTGGTTTTAGTTAATAGGAGTATCTGAAACCTCCTAAGTGAAAAAAAAAAGTATTTTTTATAGTTGGGTATTTTTTATCGTTGGGATTTTTGAATATTCATTAATTATCTAAAAACTGATTAGTGAATAAACAAGACTGTCGGTGTTTGATATTTTTTCCTCCATTATTTTTTACTTGTGCCTGGTATAAATGTAGCATTAATACCTGAAGGGGGGTAGTAATATACTTACAGTCAGTTTGCAAACACTATTAAAAAAAGAAGAAAAATGGCCTCCGACCACAAGGCAGACAGCAAACGTGTGTTAACAGTTAAGAAACCTAGTGAAGACCTAAGGGAAAATGAGTTGTAGTGCCAACTCTGCCATGTAAAACATGTCACAAGTAAAAAGCAAAGCAACAGCTTTGATAGCTACTTTGATGTTAAAAGTGCAAAACAAACAACTGTATTCATCTGAAATATGACAACATACAAAAATGTTAACACCATTTTAATCTATTATCTTCAAAAATCAGGAGAATCTATTGTATATGATGATAACTGGAGGCATTTACACAAATTGAGTAGTAGCTGCCTAGTGTAGAAGAATTATTGATTAGTATTTTTGCCCAGTACGCCCATTGCCAGCATATATGATTTCAACACAACAGTCCATGTGCTAAATATATTATGTAATACATACCAGAAACTGTTTTGGCTCAATAATTCCACCATTCTCATCCTTTTCTTGGCTTGCGGTCTCTTTAAACTATCTGAAAATGCAAAACAATAATTTGTTCTGTGTTTTTTTAATCAAAAGACAAACATTTTGATAGCTTAAATGTGGTCTGAATTATATTACTAGTGGGACTGATTAAAAAGTTACTGCAATAAAAGTTCAACTTACTGTTCTTGTCTGACACATAACAAGGTTTCCATACTCAGACTTACTTTGCTTATCTCTGTACATGCCTCGGTCAGGTAATTATCACTTCAAATGTCTGGAAATTTCATTATTAATAACCCACAAATATTAGCACTGCTGTATGTAAAATGTATTCTTAATTTCATTATATCCCTATCACTAAACTCTTTCTTAAGTTCAAATGAATACTGTATTGAAACACGTATGACCATACACAAAAACAGGTCAGTACCCATAAATTGGGACAGTACTTCATTGTCAAAGATTGAAGGTTAGAGGAACCAAAAGGTGATCATGACAACCACCCCAGATTCAGTTTTGACATTATAAAATACAGTAGTTTGACGTTTTTACTGATATGTATTATGACTTGCTTTCAAATACTTGTAAATATGGGGTATATGGATGGATACTTCTTGATAGCGTAATGTTCCAGCTATCACCGGATTTACCACAACTCTCTACAAACTTAGGAAAATTTATGGATCGATCAAATCAACCCTATGCTTTAACAAAAAGTGTTGCATAAAAGGTAGTAACATTTAAAGTTGTAAACTTGTCATATACCTAATTAGCTTCAAAAATCACACAACCGACAGCTGATGGTGCGTTAGCTGCGTTACTGAGAGAAACATGACTGCACGCCCTGAAGCGTTTGTCACTTATGACAGTGTTAACTATGCAAAACTCTGATCATACTAGTTTTCAATATTATTAGAAGAATCGTGACTAGTTAATGTTACAGGTATCATTCACAAATAGTTGTGGATATGGGAGCATCGTTAAAATAATTTAAAAGCTAGTTATGTGAACAATGATGATCCACACAAGCAATTCAAGGTAATACTGTTTACTTGAACTGAATTTTAGCTTAGACTGTTAACATTAGCTGATTGCGAAAAGCAAATCTACACCCTTGAATACATATTTTTCCCACTGGTATTTTCTATTACCGAAAGTGAGTAGCCATAAGTCCACCAAGAATACCGTACAGGCTATAAGTGTTACAAACACATACATATCCTTACACAACAAACATTAGTGAACATACCTGGGTGGCGTGTATATTTGTGTGTTCGCATACGCTAACAAGCTAGCGCTGAGCCTAAACGAGCTACGTCAAATGCTTTATCAGTTGGATCACAGCTAAATTAAAAATGGCGGTTTACACAGCATATACTTTACCTTGTAATAAAAAACACTACCTCTGTGGTTCGGGACCACGGTTACGGGTCCCAAACAATGATTATTAAACCCAAAGTAAAGGAAATATATGTCACTAGTTCTCTAAAACACATGTTAGTATAGGTCTTTCATATTACCTCGAATGCGTGTGTTACATTAGCTTCTCCATCTTGCACTAGCAAATCGTAGGTCAGTTTGAATCTCGCGAGATTACGACACCGTCAAGCCGTGGCTTTCTTATAATTATTGCAGGAAAATACCATTGTGCCACTGTGGTTCCCCTCAGAAAGGCGGAACGACTCCTTCAACCAACATGTTGTAATTGGGTGTGCACACGAATCACTAAGCAAAATTTTTAACAAGTATAACCTAACATTTTAACAAATGCATTTATCTGCCTTCTGAACCGAGAAGGTTATATTTAAAACTGTGAAATTTAAATGTTATGATAAAAAAAAAAAGTATTTTGAAAAACAAAAAAGAAAAATTAGAAGTATCTCTTAAAAGTTAAATTTGAACTGGATTGTCAATCAAATGCTTTCATTTTAAGAACGCAATGAATGTTTAATACATTACAGATTTCTTGCATCTTAATGGTTTTCACCGTAAATTGTATAAATTCCACCTTTGAGAAAACAATGAAAACTGAGCTCTAACAGACTGGAACAGCTAATGGAACACCATTAACTTGACTCCACAAATCTCACTTGTGACTGCAATAAATTCAATGAAGAAGAAATTTTGCCCATGATATACTTTATGTGTTGCAGATTGCTTTTTAACACGTTTAAAACACAACACGCACAAACACAAAAAGAATATCAACAATAATTCATGTAAAACTAGATTAATGAAATAAAACAAGGGCATTTTTTCCAGAAAAATTCCACTATTACGCTGTGAAGACAACATGACAAACTCAACATGACAATTACGTTATACAAATATAAAAAAAACAAACAAAAAAACTATTTCAGATATTTTCCAAATACACCAATGTATCATGTACAAGTTGTGTTAAGAAAGACTTTAAAACTTTGAACTATAAAAGAACTTAAATTACAACATATATTTACATGTCAAGTTATATTCTTCACCTTCTGAATGTTTTTCATACATTTAAATTTCTGCCATTTTATCACTAGTACATTTTATGGCGAGAAAACAAATCTCAAGCTGTCCATGAACGCTGCCAACAGAGGGAACAAATTACGGCAATCAGGACCCTTGACTCTTAGAACCCTTATATTTTTTCTGTCCTTCCAATGTAACTATATAAATTACAAATATTACAAATATTTACAATGTCAACTAAAACGTCTTACAAAGCAATGGATAAATTTTTGTTCAAGCAAGTAATGGTTGTAAATTTAAGTTAGGCGCATGAAGATGAAGTGGTAAAATCATCCTCTTAAAAAAGGATAGACGTGTCAATTATGTTGTGAAATAAACAGAATAAATTGAGTTGTATTTTGTTACTCTTGGGATTATTTAAGTGCTTTATATTTTATGTGTATAACTAGGGTGTATAAAAAACATTACACAAATAAGATTTTCCTCAAGAGGAAACAAATGTGACTTACTAGTATTAGCAAAATTATTTTGACGAGAATACCTCACAATAATGTGTTATAGGAAACAAAAAAGACAACTTAAACAAATTACTATATTGCTTGGTCTAGATAGTTAAATCAAAATCTGCTTGTCGTACTGATTGCTTGTCATAATATTCCATTGCCAGTGTTAAATAATATGTAATCATTAAGAAGTATTTACTACATGAAGTGTACATGTAGCACATTGTGGGAAATTGTTTGTTGAAGTTAAGTTCATCTGAAAATAACTTTATCCAGAAATGTATGAACAAAATGCCAAAACAGGCTCATAACTGTGGAGTTGAGTAAATGGTATAGTAAAAAATATTGCCAAGTTCAATAACTGGTGAAAATGTTTAACAAATTTATATAGCTTATAAAATATAGATCATTATCTCCATTTTTGTAAGACCTTCTCCCACAAAAAAACATTTTCCTCTTTCCTCGTTGAAGTCTTCGACCACACTTTCAACATCTCTCACAAGAGAAGTTTGCCATTGCGGTGAATTTTCAGAATTTTTCCAAGTCTCTGTTTTGCAGTTGCAAGTCCTTTCTTTGGTCGTCTCCCTAAATGAAGTTAAAGGGGAAAACATAAGAAAATATGCTTTCAATAATGTGGAAGAAGTCATCAATGCTTTTTGGCTTACCTTGACCAACTCCTGTTGAGCCTTGGTTCGCTAAACCAGCAGGAGATGCCCCAGAGTGAGAGCCGCTGTTCTGCGGAGACAGTGAAGGTCGTCTTGAAGTGAGGAACACACCAGGCGCCATTGCTCCACTGCCACGAGGGCCTCCGGGGCCAAAAGGTCCTGGTCCTGCTGTGTATTCATGGTCCAACAAACTAGCAGAGAAGTAATCCACCCTCCTTTCTGGGCTGAAATCTGCTGCAGACTCTGAAGCAAGTGGTGGTGAGGGAGGAGTTGGCTCAGTTTCAACAGGAGGTGGAGTGACAACAGGAGCTGCAGGGCGCTGCTTTTTGGTGTACTTCCTTTTAGCAGGCTTTTGCTGCTCCTGAAAATAGACAAGATTATATTTTAACTACAGTGCATTTACTCAAGGGAATTAAATTGGCACATATTTAAACCAAATATCCATTGTTTCCAAACTTACTTGTTGCGCCAGCTTGGCTGCAGCTGCAGCAAGACCAGTTTCTACAGATGCAACTCTAGCGCCTTCTCTAGCTGGCCGGTCTTGTTTAGGAAGGGTTGGCATCACCCTGGCTATAAATGACATATCAAGGTCATCAGAACCTTAACAAGAACAAAAAACTCTACCCCTCCCCCCATGGGTCAATTTCATTCAGGAAAGAAATTTGGAAAGAAGTGATGCAAGTTCTCCCAGTTACATTGCAATATGATTGGTTATACTTAATTTTGATTTTAAAGATTAAAAAATAATTAAATGCTAATACAGCAATCCCTCGCTTACTCGTGCTTCAAAATGGACGGCTTCACTACATCACAGAGTTTTGGTAGGTTGTCACGTGATGCCGTATGTGCATGCTATTGGCTGACAGCATCTGTGCGTGTGCTGCGTTCCGAGACTCACGGAACACAGTACACTTCCGTGTATTAAAGAAACACTTTTTTCTCATACGAAAGTGCTTTAAACAGTCTATAAGAGTGTGCGAAAAGGTAACATATATGTGGAGGTTTAATATCAGTATGGAGAGGGTTTAAATTAGCGTAAATAATAAAATAAACAGTACATCGCTATATCGCGGAATTTTGTTTTTTCATGGGTGGTCCTAGAACGCATTAACCGCGAGTAACAAGGGATTACTGTTTATCAAAAAGGCAAATGAGAGATTTGTACATTCAAATAAATGAAAATCAAAACAGAAGTCTGTTAGCAGCTAACCTCATTCCACTACAGTACTTGGTTATGTAGAAAGTTTAGAAAAAGAACCTTAAACTATGTGTGTTATGCTACAGAAAAAAACAAGCTGAACAGACAACAGTGATGGATGAATAACCTCATTTTATGCTTGACTTGAGATAAAAGGCAAACATGATCTAGTTAGCATCTACTGTATGTATATGTCAGGTACCTTTTGGGCTCCAAGGTGTGTCGTCCCAGTTTTTCTTCCGTTTCATCTTAGCCTTGTTAGCATGGTCCTCTTCATCAGACTCCAAAGATGGGTAAACTTAAACAAACAATATTAAACGTCATTCAACAGTGGTTTAATGAAACAAGTTACTTTTGTGCTATGTTCAGCATCAATTTTCAAAAACAACTGCAGGTGTTTTGAGTGTAAAGCTCACCATAGTCTGAATCTTTAAAACACGTTCCCAGAGTCTCTTGCTCATCTGGACTTTCTTCATCACTAAGGTGACGTGCTGGCCGTTTAATTGGTCGTTTTCCAGGTCGCTCAATGACAGGCTTTTTGTCAGAACTTCCAGTCTTTTGGATCCCTGCAGTCACCCATACAGCCCTGCCACCTTTTTCCTTGACCTTTCCCAACCCTTCTGTCAAGCCTCCAGAAATAGAAAGAGGAGATGAAGATGAGGAGGATGACGAGGAAGAAGGGGGGTTGGCCATGGAAAGCATACCCTGAATGGCGTCACGAGTACTGGGAGAGGCTGGGGCTTCCTCACTGAGAAGAACAGAGTTGAACAATAATGTTTTACCTCAAAAATAACCACAGATAGTTTAGAGTCATAGCCACAGTAAATATAGAAATTATAGTAAGTTTCAAAGGTTGTAAGATTCAATAAAATCAGTCACAACTGAAGAAGGAGATTTAACCTTAGTGCTGCAGAGTCCAAGCCTGCTACTTGTTTGCTGGCCTTCAATAAGTCCAGAATTCCCCCAGCTCCACCCTTCACTCCATGGGCGGCTAGCGCCTCTTCATCGGTCGTGTAGTCCTCCTGAAGCCACATGGACAAGAATATTTTTTTTTACAATAAAACTAGCTTTTAATGCTTGCTGCACATTCATTACTGTGATAATTCTGATAATTCTGTATGTCAGCGCTACAGGTCATATTTAAACAAACAGGTTTCAGACAGATAAAAATTCTTTTAGGCTTCTATATTTATAGTATATATTTAAATGGGAAAGCACTCATAACAACACAGACAGGACCGATGTCAGGAAAAAATATGAACATCTCTGAATGCTTGTGTCTATTGTGCAACAAACAAAAGTAAATTGTGATATGCTGTCAATTATCTCAATTGAACTGAAAACAGTATTACTTAAAAGCTTTGTTAATGAACTGTCAAATGGAATGTCGATTTGAATAGCAACTACCATGTTGCAGCTTCTCACCGACTTTGTTTGTAGTCTGAGAAGCTGCGATTTAAAACTTGTGACTTCCAACTGCTTGCACACTGTTGGGCTCCAAAGTCCACTGACTAAATGCACAGTAATGCTTAGACCAGAGATTCTCACATAGTAGGGCACACTCTACAAAGATGATGCAATGAGGTGTCTGGGTGAATCTGCATGGCAAAATTAGTTAGCTTTTTCACTGACATGAACAGAAAAATGTACAGTACTTGTACATCTGCTACAGTAGGTGGCAGTGGCGCTTGCCATACACTGGAATTTTGAGAACTTGCACAGGGAGTATTTACTCCAGAGGTATAGGGTATTTTTCACTGAGCATGCGCGGGAACACGCACACATGCTAAAGGACGTGCATGGCGGAAGGTGGGGGGCGGCTAATGTTTTCTTCTTTCTAAGGGGGGCTTAACAGAAAACGTTCAAAGAGAACTCCAAAAACATGCACTTCAGGTGACTTGGTCAGTTACCAATTGTCCGTAGGTGTGGATGTGTGCCTGAAATGTCTTTCGTGTGGCTCCGCGGTGCACTGGCGTTGCATCAAGTGTGTCCCGCCTCTCGCCAATATTTCAGCTGGGATAGGCTCCAGCACCCACCTCGCCCCACAAAACCGGACGAAGCGGATAAGATGAATGAATACAAAAATGATTTATAGCTTTCTATTATTTTCTGGTATAGATTCCTAATGATGACTTCAATTTCTTAAATTAAGCCTGGTGTGTTTACAATAAGAAGCACTCCAGCAAAATCTAAAACAATAATGGTTTTTATGAGCGGCACAATGGCGCAGTGGGTGGCACTGTCGCCTCACAGCGAGAAGGTTCGATGTTCGAGTCCTGTTCTGTGAGGAGTTTGTATGTTCTTCCCGTGTCTGTGTGGGTTCTCTCCAGGTTCTTCAGCTTCCTTCCACCTCCAAAAACATACACTTTTCAGTGAATTGGTCGGTCTCAAATCATCTCAGGATGTGAGTGTGTGCGTGCGTATTTGTTTGTCTTTCATGTGGCTCCTTGATGCGCCATCGTTGCGCCTGGAGCGTACCCGCGTTTGGCCCGCAAGTCTGCTGGGATAGGCTCCAGCAACCCCATGACCCACAAAAGCAGAAAGTGATTAAGAAAATAAATGGTCTTTATGTTCTCTTATCTTCTGATGTCTGTAAGGGTGAAATAGACCAAGTTTTCATGTTTGGGACCGACTTACATCATTGACTAGAGAGATTTAAGATGGCATTCAGATTTGCCTGCAGAAAATCTCACCATGACCCACCTCAATGTCAAAGTCTACTTCTCCAGGCTCCCTGATGCGATTGGGATCAGAGCAGGGTTTGGCTCTGGGTAATTTCCTGGGAAGACCTGATGGCACATTTTAGCACAGGTAGAGCACAACAAGTTTGGCTTTGAAACTAAGACTGTAGGTGGTCAAACAACAAATGGAGATCTGCAAAGTTAAACTGCATGGTATCGTTATAGCTAAGCTATAAGTGTTTTGTATGCATTTGGTTATAGTTATTTTGGTTGATTGTAAGTTATTTGATTTGATTCTTTTACATTCTTAAATCAAAGAATATATCTAATGTTCCAGCAGAACATGAAAAAGCATCTTGTGCTGTGATAGGGACCTGAAGAGCCCCATCATTTCACTTAGCCCCGATGAAGTAACTACCAAATGAGTGTCTAACTGCAGTATTTGAACGTACCTGTATATAAGCTGCAGATGTCCAGGTATTGTACCATCAGATATTTACACAGAAAGATTGTACACAAAGATATTAAAAACTTTAATTGCCACTTTTTGCCAAAGAGTACCTGGAAAACAGCAGTAAAACAACGCTGCCATCTTCAACGTCTCGCCATCAATTCACTGATGCCAAACTTCCGTACAGCAGCACTATTTGCTGCTTCAACAACTAGATTTATTGTCTTTAACTCAAAAGCTGCATTATATGGCTTTCTTCGCAAAATGTGATCAAAACACAATCAAACTAAGGTGGTGTTTTCTTCAGCGCATTATCTCTTCAAACCTGTCTGTCTCGCGCTTGCCATGAGAGCGCCCCTTGGAGTCCTTTCTTAAAGATGTAGGGTTCAAGGCATATGGAAAAAAGTGGTGTCCAGAATTTACGGTGCATTAATACCCTCATTGAGCACGTATATCCTTCTCTTTCATTAGAAAAAAACTATCCAAGCTTTTCATCTTTGGTAGACTTCGCTGGCAGGTTTACAGGAATTAAATTGATGCATGCCCATAACTGAGCTACAACACATGAAATACCATAGTTTAAAGTTGAACTCTTACCACTTAGTTTCTTTTTCTTGCTGGAGCCTACAGGTTTGCGTCGTGGGGGAGGGGTTTCATCAATGTGCAGCTCATCCTCTGACTCCAAGTCAGACAAACTAGATCCCTCCAAGGCAAGATGTTTGTAGTTTCCGGTACTTCCTGCACCATTACTGCTCCCATCCTTCTTACTAAAGGCAGAAGATAACCAAGTAAAACAAAAACCCATGAAAGCACCATACAATCACTATTATACAATATAAAAAGCACAGCACGGCCTACCCTTGGATTTTTCCATTGGACAGCACCAGTTTTAGTTTGCTTTTATTTAGCTTCCCTTCAAACTCTTCTAAAGGTAACTCCAACTGAAAAATAGATTACAAATAAAAGCATCTTTGAGGCTGAAATAGTTACCGGTACACACATACAATTGAAATGTCCATTCTCACTATGAGGGTGAATATTATCTCAAAAATAATACCTTGCTCTTATTTCTGGATTTACCAGGTTGAAATTTTTTGAGTGTATGTTTGGTGTGAATCTCAATCAGGTCCAGTTCTCCTGCTTCTGCTTTAAGAAGTCCCTTCTGACTCTTTTTCTTGCTCCCTGGGAGCCCAAGGCCCCCACTTGCCTCCTTAGGCTTGGGTCCTTTCTTTTTTCCAGGGGGGCGTCCTGAATTCTGAGAGGTGGTCAGTGAAGCTTTAGTGAGTGGCGAACCAGGGAACTGAGGCCCAGTACGTCCTATATTTTGCTGGAAGATGTCCTATTAAAGAAATCAAGTTCATCTTAGTTGATAAACCCTAAAAATACAAATTATTTTTCCTGCATACAAAAGTACACCTTTAAATTATGCATAAAACATCTTTCTTCAATTTTGCTACTTACCTCAACCAGACGAATCTCCTTGGCCAGGTCCTTCACTAGCGTTTGAGTGTTGATAGTTTCCGGAATTTCCACTTCATGCTCTGCTAGAGCCTGAGTATAAGCAGATAATAAGAATCATCTAATAATATTTTTCAGTTACAATTACATCTAAAATACTGCATATCTAATTCAGTATTTTCTTGTGTTGTCAATTTCAAAGGTACAATTTCACATTTTTATTTCAAATTTTTATTTTAATTTTCTTGGCAGCAAGTTTAAGTTTGTCAACTATAAAAATTAAGTGCAGTGTTTCCCCTATTGTTGCACAAGCCAGCAGAACCCTTTTTATTGGCTAACCTTATTGCAATCCAAACATCCAATGTCAGACCAGGAATCTTTAACATAAGTAGAAGCACTTTTCATTAATTCAGTTTGTTTGTTAAGACGAGGTCCGGATTTATTTTTATTTTCACTGTAGAACTGACTCAGGAGAGGCAGTAACATTTTCATATCCAGAATAAACAATCACTTTAATTCATCGACATTGTTAAATCCAACAACAAAATCGGGTGCTTTACATATAAATGTCAGCTTTAGTTTTTCCTCTGGAACATTAAAATGACAAGACGACCGCACATATGTTAGTTCAGATTTGACAAAGGAAGTGAAACAAGACATGAGATAGAAAATAGAGGTGACAGAGATGATTCACGTACTTTGGCAATCACCGTGGAACCTGTCTGCTCAATACTTATGCCACATAGCATTTTATGTAAAAAAAAAAAAAAAAATTCCTGTTGCGCCTAAATTCCAGTTTTGAAATTGCATTGTCTGTGAATTTTACTATTGTTTAAAAAATAAATAAGCCAATTCATGAAATAAGAAGAGCAGAAGCTAAAATGAATCAATGATTTTGCCCACCTCTTTACGGGTCCAACTACGAAAAGCATTGTTCAGGGCCTTAGCTCCATGAACCAGGTAAGTGGCAGGGTGCCGACGGTTCTCTCTTAAACCTGTGAGAGAAAAAAAAAAAGTAAAGCTCAAGAATATCACAGGGAAAAACAATGAACACAAGTCTCACAAATAAAACTTCAATCACACGGGAACTCTCGTCCCCAATTGTGACAAGTTTACATCCAAAATTAATATAAACAAGCAAATGAGACATAGATTTCTCAAGCACTGAGTGACAGATGATAGAGTGATAATTCATTCATCTTCTCAAGTGAAAAATCCAAGCTTGAGCAATATTCTGTTTGCTTTGGTTGCTTTCAGCTTCTTGCTGATAGGTTGTCGTAACCCTGGAAGTGGGTGTTATTACAAAAAAAAAAGAAGCAACCACTTATCAGAAACAAATGACAATACATAGACAGTCCGCATGGAGGATGGAACACCTGTAGCTCGTATCCAACCAGGAAATCCTGCCTCTAGTCTAAGCCAGCAACTCATTGGACAGGGACAGCTGCATATACAGTGCCTTATCCAAAAGCTGTTGAGTCGATCCACTGGACGTTAAGAAAGTTCTTGATGACGTTTAGTCTCTCATTCAAGAGACTTCTTCAGTTCTTAAGAAGTCTCTTGGATGAGCGATGAAACGTCTTCCAAGAACTTTCTTAGAACAGAAGAAGTCTCTTGGATGAGAGACGAAACGTCTTCAAGAACTTTCTTAACGTCCATTGGATCGACTCAACAGCTTTTGGATAACCATGACCTGGATGACTGAGAACCTACAGACATACAGTGCCTTGCGAAAGTATTTGCACCCTCAAAGAACTTTTTGGCATTTTGCCACATTTCCGGCTTTAAACTTAAAGATAACAAACTGAAAATATTTTTCAAGTATCAACAACATGTGAGACACAATCATGAAGTGGAACCAAATTTATTTAACATTTTATACTGTGTTTTCAAATAAAGAACTGAAAAGTAGGATGTGCAAAAGTATTTGCCCCTTGTTCTCTCAGCTCAGCTAACCGACTCAAGAAGTTCCCTCATGACTTCTGAATGATCCAGTGTTGACCTAAATGACTAACAATGACAAACAGAGTGCATCTGTGTGTCATTTGGTCTCACATTTGCACATCCTACTTTTCAGTTTATTTCTAAACACAATATAAAATGTTGAATAAATTTGGTTCCACTTCACAATTGTGTCTCACATGTTGTTGGTTCTTGAAAAATATTTTCAGTTTGTTATCTTTTAAGTTTGAAGCCTGAAATGTGTCAAATGTCAACAAGTTTTTGGGGGGCCAATACTTTCACAAGGCACTGTACCACTGTAGGTGGTCAGCATCCAGAAATCTGGAAAATGCTATATCCCCCAACCCGATGGCATTTGGAGGCCTTCTATAACAAATACAAGCTAACTATATTGATCATATCAGACATGCTTGAGCCACACTGGAGCGTAGAAAGAACTAGATCTTTTTCCTGGTGTGGAAAATCCCTGGGATCTCTCAAACGACGTCTTCAAAGTAAAAAATTAATTCCGTTAAATTGCACCACAGTAGGTGAACGTGGCCAATTGACAAATTGCTGAGGCTCTGAGCAACAGAGGAAAAAGAATGTCCCGTATGTATGTATGTACGCAGTTTAACATGTAACACAAATTTAAAAAATGAACCCTTGCGAGACCCTATGAGCCCTCTTACCTCTGAAGGTATCAAGCAGGTGCTTTCCAACATACCAGCAAACAGTTTCAAAATTCGGAAATCTGAACAGGTCTGCTGTGCTTAATCTCTTCTCTATTTCATATGCCCTAAAACACAAAAAGCCAAATATTATTAGTTTCTACTTACCTTTGTGGAAACCTGATTGCTTATGGCTGTTTTGACTAAATAAGATGAACTACATGAAATTAAAGTCATTAAGGTACTTAAAATTACTTAAGCAGCGATCTGCAACTAAATTCAATTTTAATCCCTATTTTGGTAGGAAAATAGTTCTGCTAAAACTAACCGCAGCTGCATGTCAATGTTGAGACTATGCAAGAAGTTTCCTCCAAAGGCGAGACAGTCCACTGGAGTTAGCACAGAGTGAATCCACCCTGGAAAGCAAAGATAGTGTAAATAAATACAAATGATTCAGACTTAATAGACAATCACAACATGTCTGATAAAAAGATGTGAGAACAAACCAAACAGAAAGATTACCTGTTGGTATGAATAAGGTGTTTCCTTGTTTGACAGAACACTTGTAACACATATCAACTTGGTCTCCAAAAAACATCTCATTCTGGTTAGATGAGGAACTCCATCGCTCAAAAAGAGCCAGGTTGGCTGGAGTGGGTGATATTAGATAGAAGATTTTCTCACCCTGAAAAGACACAGAGTCAAGATCATGAACTAAAATAAATTTGCATCTAAGAGTAACATGTTCTGCAATCCATGTAGTTGTTTGTGTAGTTGTTTCAGTGAAATTAAAAGACTCTTCTAACCCTCAGGACATGATACCATACTGATGTGCCTCCAAAGTCAATGTGGAAATCTGTGTAGCTATCCTTCACTCCCATCAGACAGTACTTCTGCACATTTGGGCGCTCAAATACAGATTCTTCAGGCCACAGGTTTTCAACCCATGACAGTTTCCTCACAATCTTTGGAGTCTCCACCAAGTTTGACAACCTTAAACAAGGTCAACACATAGCTTTAATATTCAATATCACATAACAAAATTTCAGTTCCAAAATCTCAGTAATTAAATCATTTGATTAGTGAATTTCATAGAAATATAACACTAAACAGATTCTGTTTGTATACCTGGTTTCAGAGAACTCCAAACTAATGACATTAAGCACTCTGTCTCTGTTTGGACTGTTATAGTACTCAACGAAATCTCCCAACCGCATCTTCATGTCAGATTGGCGAGACACATCAATCACATCAATCTCTTTGTCTGCACCTGCAAATATGACAAAATGAGAACACTGCAGATGACTTAGTTACCATGTCAAATACAAATGGGAACATTTCAATTTATTTTATGAATACTCAACTTAAAAAAAACAACTCATGAAGGTCTGTCAAATTACAATGAAGAATAACGTTTCAAAATGTAACACCAGAATTGTCAGTACTTTACCTATGTGGTGCTCTACATCACTGACACTAAATGATGATGGTGGAAGAGTCATGCCAAGGCCATCCCGCCTCAACACCATGACAGGAACACTAAATGAATGTTCTTCCAGGAATTCGACTGTCAGCTGGGCCCCAGAAGGCTTAAGCAAGACTTCATCCGCACTGTAAAGTAGAAAGACAAACAGATAAACAGACAGAAAGTTGATTATTATCACGTAGTCTAAACAGAGTGCTTCATGTTGCTGTGAACAACTGACAGAATAAGAGCAATTACAGTGTTGGGCTGAATCTTAGTTGTGTTTATGGATAACATAACAGATTTGTAATACGTTCTGTGAATTTTTAATGCAAATCAGGGTCTTCTTAAAACTTTTGAAAATACAAATCTCTGTATTTACAGGATGCTGACACTTACTTTGGGAAGGTACGGCTCCGTAGTTCTCTAACAAACTGTGGGCTACCTGTCTTAACAGGCCGGCTGGGATCTCTTGCTCCAGCATTACCACTGTCTACCTGCTTACTGCCTCCACGGCGCTTACGCACTGAAAAAAAGCAGACAAAAAATAGAATAAGGGATCAAATAACTTAAAGAAGGTATATCTACAAAACAGTAACTTACTGACGGACGGCCCATGGGTGACCTGACAGTTGGGACAGTGGTACAGGTCTATCTCAGCTGCTTTGTCCTCCTCTACTCCAACACAGCTACACACACAATATTCACAGATCAAACAGTCAGATATATCAATATAAGAAAAACAATTGTGAGTACACCCACAGCAATTATGGATGTCAGTGGTGGTTCGCAGTCATCCAGGTTGAAGTTACAACCATGCAATTAAATTATAACATAAATATTTAATCACACAGCATTCTATTTGAATATCCATAAATGCAAGTCTCAAATTTGAAAATGACCTACCTTCCGTGAAACCAGTCTTGACAAATGTCACATTCAATCATGAAGCGTGTCACATCATATGGTAGTCGACACAAGCAGTACACTGGCACTGATGCCATATTGTGTGTTTAGGATCTCAGAATTAAAATTGGATGCGGTATCACAAACTAAATACTTTAACAATGTAGTCCGGGTAATATTAATTTTTAACAAAACACCTAATTCTATCACTTCACAACAAGATTCCTGTTCCTGAGAGAAATGTCCATGTGGATTCCTGTTGAAACACAAAAAAAACAAGGAAAAAATTAAATATCGTATGAAGATGGCCTACTTGCTTTACAAAATCATTAGTTCATTAGTATATGACTGAACGTAAATACAGCAACTTGGGACGTAAGCTAAGTCCACCTGGGTAACGATAGCAGCAATTTTGGTAGCATAGCATCAATCCAACAAAGTAATGTTTTCAAACTGCTTTTTGATGCTCAAAATAAAATTTGAGGACCACATTTTTCTTTTCCATTACATGGATTGAATTAAAAATACCTACTTCTGCTAACAAGTAACAATTTTATTAAAAAGATTGGTCGAAACATTAGCTCGCTGTTTGTAAACAAGCTCAGCCCCGAGAACGTTGTAATGCTATAACGCTAACATGTTTAGCAAGCTAACTAGCTACGTTAGCCACCGATGTAGCTAAGCTTATTATTTGAGAAGATTTTAACTTTATCTTACACAACGAAACAGTTTGTTCAACCCCTTTAGCATTTATAAAATAGGAAATGATAAATGCGTCAAAAACAATTGAATGATTTCAGCTAAATTAAGAAACGTCGTTTGCTAGCCAAATTGTTATTTGACGTTAGCAATTTTCCGACATCTAGCTGCGACCGTTGTAAAGCCACTATAAAGCCGCTGTAATCCCCACGAAAAGTCGGGGCTAGCTCCGGCCTTATTATGCAACGTAAATTATTAGCCGTTTGCGTTACCAATTTTTCGTTTAATAAGTCCGTGGTGCCCAAATACAGATGCCACGTCCAGAATGTCTTGGAGCAATAAACTAAAACCCGAAGCGACCTTAACGAGAACAATAACTAAAGTACGGTGCATTGAACTACATCAGCGCCATTTCAAACGCATTAGAGATCGCTCTTCGTCGCTATCTGCTGTTGAAGGAACAATAAAGTTGTAGACAGTCAAATTTGGAGTTGCGTTCAAGAAAAAAAGTGTTGTACAACGTTTCCGCTGGAACAAAGTTTGCAATTAACAGACCCCATAACACCTGGGGCGTTAAAACAAAAAAACTAAAAATACAGATAAATGACGAAATAATCAAAGAGCACGGAAAATCAAATGAGAATTCAGAAATTATGATAATTAGGTAATAGTAAAAAAAAAATGTCCTGGTATAATTTACCAATGGAGGATCGAATGATGTTATTTTACATAATATAATAAATATTCTTACAGCCGGCTTCAAAATAATAATAATAATAATAATAATAATAATAATAATAATAATAATAATAATAATAATAATAATAATAAATTAAAACTGTCACATTATTTAAAAATTTAAATTATTAAATTACTACTACTACTACTACTACTACTACTACTACTACTACTAATAATAATAATAATAATAATATAATAATAATAACAATTATAATAATAATAATAATAATAATAATAATAATAATAATAATAAGAAGAAGAAGAAGAAGAAGAAGAAGAAGAAGAAGAAGAAGAAGAAGAAGATTTTTTTTTTTTGATTTTTGCAAAAACACTTTAATCTCATTCAAACATTTTGCAGTTTTACATTAGATGAAAGCATTTAAGTGCCTCAAAACATCTTTTCCAAACAAACTTCAATCACATTTAACATGTAGAACATTTAGAACATTTAGAACATTTTACAAATTTTCATCAGAGGAAATTTCAAAAATATGAAACACTCAAAAACATTAACCACCAAGAAACAAAGGGAAATACAATATAAGAATTAGTGCATTATAACAGGAAGTTTGCAAAAGTGAGGTGGTCATCAACTAAAGTGCATAGGACATTTTTGTAACACCAGATGTTCCTAAAGTTATTCAGGTCTTTTGTCAATTTATAGAAACCAAATTCTAGTTTTAAGCGACATCTGATGTTACAGCAAAAAACAGTAGCTGCTTCTTGAGTGGTATCGTTTTCAATTTTCCTCTTCCTGAAGAAGAAGAAGAAGAAGATTTTTTTTTGATTTTTGCAAAAACACTTTAATCACATTCAAACATTTTGCAATTTTACATTAGATGAAGCACTAAAGTGCTTCAGAAGAAGTTTTTTGCAAAAAAACTTCAATCACATTTAACATTTAGAACATTTAGAACATTTTACAATTTTTCATTAGATGAAACTTCAAAAACACTAAACACTCAAAAACACAAAACACCAAGAAACAAGGGGAAATACAATATAAAAAATAGTACATTATAACAGGAAGTTTGCAAAAGTGAGGTGGTCATCAACTAAAGTGCATAGGACATTTTTGTAACACCAGATGTTCCTAAAGTTATTCAGGTCTTTTGTCAATTTATAGAAACCAAATTGTAGTTTTAAGCAACATCTGATGTTACAGCAAAAAACAGTAGCTGCTTCTTGAACAGTATTGTTTTCAATTCTCCTCTTCCTGGTCACATAAATTCCAAGTTTTGCCTCCCCAGAAATAAAATTTAAAAGCTGCCACTTTCTCTGATTCGATCTATTGTACCCAGCGCCGTAATGAATTTCCTGATACTAAAATTGTCTCTGAACAAATTAAAAACATTCGTTAGAAGAGTGAAGAGCACTGCAAGTCTCCCACACTCACTGAAAGCATGAAAGACTGTCTCAAAAAAGGGGACAGAAGGGACACTGGCTGGACATCGCAGAGGTGAAAACAGTGATAAAACCATTGGAACCGATGGCACCATGTAAAATCCTCCACTGGAGGTCGGCTGTTTTTTTCTTGAGGGGAGGTTTGTACAGAAGTCTCCACTGGGGGTCAGGTCCATTTCCCCTCATCCTGTTGACCCAGGTAGTGGGTGCTCTGTTACACAGGTTATTCTTGTTGATCACTTTTACACATTGTTTGTACAGTATTTTTTTGTTGGCCATGTGCAGGCTGATCTGTCGTTCAGCTCCGAGGAGAGGACCCTCCAGTTCTCCAAACAGGGGACTGATGTGGACCTCAGGGAAAGGATCTTTGCTGTCTGGCACAGTCCCTGTACTATAGTCCAGGAGGAGGCTTCTCTCCTTCCCGGAAAGTCTTTGCCTCCATAGTTGTAGCACCCTCTGAGCCACCCTGGTGGACTGGATGTTCAGCAGGGAGCTCACAGCCTGGGCATCTGCCAGCGCTGGCCCGGCGTTGTCCACCAGCTGCTGGAGGGTCATGGTGCTGGTTCTGCAAAGCGCTGCAGACAGACCAGGTGTGGCTCCACTGCAGACATCCAGCCTGGCTCCATGCACTATTTTTTCAATTCTTCCTGGTTGTTGTCTCATTTCCCAGGTACACACTGAGATATTTGAGACCATCAGTCTTCCAACACAAGTTTTGAGGAAGAACCGGGAGGTTGCCATGCCACTCACCAACAGCAAGGGCTTCACTTTTGCTCCAGTTTACTTTTGCAGCAGTTAAAACATTGAATGAGTTTGTCAAACCCACAAAAACATCAACATCCCTTTGGTTTTTGATAAGAAGAAGAAGAAAATTTTATTTCTACTACTGTACTATATTTTCTGAACCTACTGTATGTGTGGTATATATGACCACATGGTATACCAATAGCTGTGATTAATTACATTTATCATTGTGTAGTTTAGCTTTAAAATACAACGGTGACAGTCTAATTACCCCCAAACATCAATTGATATTTGATATTGAATTCCAGCTAGTAAGGCCACCAACTGGTTAGTTTGTTATTCCTATTTATCAGAGGGAATGCAAAGTACAGAGATTGTAGCGCAGTGGGTAGCGCTGTCCCCGCACAGCGGTTCGAGTCCCGCTCTCTGCGGAGTGTGCATGTTCTCCTCGTGTCTGCGTGGGTTCTCTCCAGGTTCTCCAGCTTCCTTCCACCTCCAGACAACACGGCTTCAGGTTAAAATGCCGGTCCCAAATTGACCGTAGGTAAGTGTGTGCGTGCATGCCGATATATTTCTTTGTGTGTCTCCGCGGTGCACTGTGGTCAGGTCCAGAGTTTCCCCCGTCTAACGCCCTCAGTCAGCTGGAATAGGCTACGGTGACCCGCCACAGCAGAAGCGGTTGACAATGAATGAATGAAAATAAGGACTGGTTCGAAATTCAGATCAACTCCTCTTTATCAAAGTTCTGAGATGAAACCTGGTTTGACTAATGAGTTTTAGAGCCTTTAAAGCTTGAGCTTCATATTGTTTTGTTTTGTTACATCCCGCGAAGCGGTGATGTACAGTATTGTAATTGTCAGTCTTCGTCCGTCCGTCTGTTTGTCCACCAAATATCTTCACAATTGTTGCAGATAGAAAGACGAAACAAAAAGCACACAATGTTGTAATGTGATGTTTAACATCATTTACTTTGATTAGTTACAAAACATAAATAAAATCAACAGTAGAATTAGTTACAATTTACAGAGGCTAAATCACCTACTTAATTTTTTAGGTTTTTCTCTTTCCAAATCTTTAATAAGTGGTTCTCATTAATGCCATTTGGGACTCCCCACATTTGTGTCTCTTTAACTTCAATCTTTTCCAAACCTGACATGCTGTTTCGAAGGAAGCGTCATGTAATTTTGCTATTTTCTTGTGATTCAAAACTAATATAAGTTGATTAAAACTTTTCTGAATGTCATTTTAACTGACGTAGGACTGTTGGGATTAGAGAGGCATATCAAAGGGAGTCCCATGTAAACAGGGATGAAAACCATATTTTAGATTCAAATAACCTTGGATTTAAAATGATGAGAACACAATTGTACAATATGTACAACCCCACTTGAAAATACAAAAATAATCTTTATCTTTTAGATAACATTTGGTAACACTTCAAGGACAAAGCCAGCTCCAAATCATGATTAATGATCAATAAGCTGTAGCTTGCAGTCAACAGGTTAGTATCAGACATAACAGCACAGTTTCAGTTTCACAAATGAGCTACGTCTCTGTGATGATGCAGGTTGTCTTTAAAAGCAACAAATGTAGAAAATCATTGAAAGTCAATGTAGATTATCCATTTGCTGTTCCTGAACAACTATGACCTCTGTCGCTAGTCCTTAAGATTTCGTAAGTTAGGGGTATTTAACTTCTGTTTACAAGTGTTTAAAAGACAATTTCTTGTTTTCAAATGCACTCAATCTCTATCACTATTAAAACAGAAATGCTGCTTTGACAGTGACCTAGAGAATAAACACCTGACCACTAGTAGTCAAATGAGTGTGTGACTAAGTGCAAAACAAGCCTTAAAATACAGATGAAACCTTTTCAGTTGGGTACCGTGGGATCTGAGAGGCCGCTATAATGAAAGGATAAGGGATGCAATTTATCATGGGACTATCACTGAGCTTTTCACACACCAACACAGTCACACACCAACAAAAATGCAGTAATTTAAAAGGCAATATGGGAATAACCTGAATGGTCACCTATGTATATAATGACTTGGCAACTTTTTTTTCTTTTCTCCTTTTTTTTTCCAGCGTGAAAATTTGATACGCAGAGCTCAAACTGAAAGCAAATATGAAAACATTATACCGAAAACTAAACTATTGATGACTGATTAATTCTCAGTAAACTCGAATAAAACCAGGGAAAGTAGTTTACAGTCAAACAAGTCAAATTAGGCATAAGGTGATTCAGTCCTGGACTGGGTATATCCAGCCACTCACTGAACATAGATGGCATATTTACATTTACATTGTAGGAACTCATCTGAATAAGCAGCACCCGCAGTAGTTGTGACACTAATGTTCCTGTGTCTTACAACTGTGAAACTTAAAAGAAAGCACATGCTGTATCCGTGCACAACACTGAAACAGCGTATTTGGTCATGTTGTGGTAATTATAGTACCCAGAATACCTCACCATGCTGTGTAACATACTGTTTGATTTGTTTTCTTTGCCAATTAAAATGCCTTCTGCTGCAGGTATTTAGTTTTATCATATAACGATCACGGAAAGATTAATTATGCATCTGTTGTTTTTTTCATGAATGTCTACAAAAATATTTTATGCCTTACAGACAAATCCATACAATACATGCTGATCAATTTAGTTGACCATTGCTAATTGCACTTTTACATTTGATAGTCCTTTCACTGTAAGCACTAACAAATCAAGCAAAAAGTGTCACACCATCAAATATTTTTTCCTTCTTGACTCTGCCAAGGGAGAGTTCAGGTACAACTGAGTTGGTTTCAAAACAAAAACATGGACATTGATTTGTGTAAAAGGACAAAAGGGATATGTCTTAGATAATCCATTAACATCCACACTCATAAACACACACACACACACACACACACACACACACACACACACACACACACACACACACACACACACACACACACACACACACACACACACACACACACACACACACACACACACACACTCATACAATGAAGAATTTATACATCTCAACACCCAAACATACAGTGATTCTTAATCCCCAGCTTTTATGTTTCATATTACTCCATCTGTACATTCTAGTATCTATCATCCCTCACATTCACTCCCCATCCGATCCAGAAGCACACTGGAATCAATATATTCATTACAGTCACAACTCTCGTAAGTAAACACAGAACTAACACTCCAAATGGAGTTGTTTTATGCCCTGATCCGATTAGAATAATCATCTCTTGAACCCTCATATTGACCTCTCAACAACAGCTTGTTTTTACTTCTGTCCAAGAGAAAGAGTAGAGTTGGTGGGGGTTGGATGAATTTTGGCACTCGAAGGTACAGCAGCAGTTGAGCAACAAGTGGAAGAGGTGGAAATAGATGAGGAACAGGAGCAAAGTGTCCCTCCAGCAGCAGTTGTGCTATTTGTCGGGGCAATGGGGTCCACAGCCGGCAGTACAGGCCCAGCTATGGACACAGAAGATATGGGCATTTGGGAAGGAAGCATCAGCAAGCTTTGAGGCGATGACTGGGGCAACTGGTTGATGGGCTGTGTCTGTGGTAGTGGTTGGGCCTGCATGGAAGTTTGCATCCGGGGCTGCGGGATCTGCTGGTGGAGGGGGGGCTGCTGATAGGTCATCTGCTGTAGAGGGAGAGACTGATGGAGTGGTAAACTTTGCTGCATCTGTGGCACTTGAGCCACGTGAGACTGTAGTGGTTGTGCCGGAGAGTGCAGGGAGGACAGGCTCCCTCCACCTGCGTTATGGGAAGGGGTTGCCCCAGGCAAGTTGGCAGGGGTTGAGGATGCTTGAGGGGTCAGTGACGCAACTGGAAACCAACCTTTTGGAGCCAACTGTATAGAAGAGATAAATGAAAACTGATGAAATATTCCATCACAAAACTAAGGTGCTGGTCCTATCTACCACTGATCCTCAAAAGCTTCTGTAATATATCTGTCTTTTTTGTCCCAAACTCTTTTTCTACTCGTCATTTGAAATAACTTATGATAAACCATCAACAATGTGACGGTACTAAAGTGGATTAGTTCTTACCTCCGCCTGCTGGCTCCAGCCTCCCAGCTCCTGCACCTGCTGAATCTGCTTGATCTGATTGAGAGAGGGCTTAGGCACAGAGGGGCCCACAGCCTCTTTTTTCCAATTATCAACGAGTTTGTGCAAATCATCTGTAAATGTGCTTTTTCTAAGAGGACTGTGATCTGTGAAAAAGAAAGATACTAAAACATTCCACTTACTGCCAGTGAATTATGTCTTGTACTAATACATCAGTTAGAAACCGTACCCCCTTTAGCAGGCAGTGAAGTTCGGTGCTCTGGATTGCAGCACTGGGGCAGTCTACTCTGTTCACCTCCTGAGAAACTGCTTAACTGCTGGATCCCTAGTTGAGAGATAAGAGCTAAAATCAATCATAGACAACAGAAGCAGAGCAAAAGAAAGTGAGAGAGAATGAGGTGATAAAAACCATTACCAGAGTGTATAAGTCCATTGTTATCCAAGTGAGAATGAGGCCGAGGCCGAAGCTTTATTTTAGTTGGCCTGGGTCTACGAGGAGAGAGGACTGGGGCTGCCGCAGACAGGGGAGGTGTTCGGGACAGGGAGGTGGGCAGACTCTGCCTTTGGTCCTTGAGTGAACGAAGCTGTTTGTACATTTCTTGCAACTCTCTGTTCTGCTGGGCCTGAAGGAATACCACCTCCCTGATATGCCTACAGACAGACAGAAAGACGTGAGGATTCTGAGTCTCTACAATTAAAACAATTGGCAAGAAACTATTGTAGTAAAAAGAGTTGCAAGATTTCTTGTGGACGTAAGAATAAACAATAAAAATAGAACAATAAAGGTAGAGAAAAATATTATAAATGCTCTTTAATAATGACTGACTTCTCTCTGAGTTTGTGAAGCTCTTTTCTTAGGTCTTCATCCTCCAGCTCACTCTCATCATCATCACTGCTTCCCAGGGGTGAGTGGCAGTGCCCATGACCGCGAGATGGGTGAGTCATCGCTGGGGTCCGCTTGCTTTCCTCTTTCGCTCCATTCTTTGCTCGAGACCTTCTCCTCTCCCTCTCCAAATCAGGAGACACGGGGGAGCTGTCAGTCTGCCTGTCTTCCCTCTTAGACTCAGTCCGGGTCACAGAGAAGCGTCCCACTTTCCTGTGGATGTTGCCATGGCCTAATGGTGCATCTGTCAGCAGAGCGGACTGGGGCACTGGGGTCACCTGAAGGCAGAGGTGGGGGTTATATAATAAATCCCAACAAAATCACCTGGATAAAATGTTTATAAAAGGAAAAGGGTTAAAAAGAGCAGTATAATACTTTATAACAACATCACAATTAAAATACCCTTTTGACCAATTAAGAATAAAAATAGACTTAAAAACATACACAAAACCATTTAAATATAATTAATAGCAATGTTTTAACAGGAGGTTGCTTTAGCATGCAGGAGAGCATCAGGAATGTAGTTCCACAGACACACCTCGGAAGAGTTAACACCTCACCAGCTGGGAATCTAAGACAGCACATAATTTGGTGAGGGGTGATATTAGCTGTTGGTTCAGACTGCAATGATGGATAAAGCTAATGTGTTGGCCTTTATCAACTATTACTTAACTCCCTGATCATGATTTTTTGACGTAACTGTAAATATTTGTGGAGATATTATTTCCATTTATCTGCATATAAACAGTTGATAAAACAGAAATGTTATACTTGCTAATCATCTCAACTGATTGACGCTACATGCTACTTATAAACGAAGAATTAAATTGACCTTAAGAGGAACTGATTTTTCTTGATGAAATTATAAGGTGCATCTAAGGTGCATCTGATGTCAATCATAGATCATTTAGTAGTAAAACCAATTACAGCAATACCCCAGTGATCATATTTTGGTTTTTTAGCTAAATAAAAAAGGAGAGAAAAGTAAATAAATATAAATGTGTGAGTACCAACAGAAGATTCGCGTTCTTCTGTATGTAATTAAACTATGATTACATATTCTATAATGTATACTATGTATGCAGTATCGTCCACACTATAAGGCGCACTGGACTATAAGATGCACCTTCAATGAATGGCCTATTTCAAAACTTTTTTTTCATAAAGAAGGCCCAATGGATTATAAGGCGCACTGTTGGTTTTTGAGAAAATTAAAGGCTTTTAGGTGCGCCTTACAGTGCGGAAAATACTGTATGCTATAATAGTGGGGTCATATGAGCCGAAGACAATGAAATCATTTACCAAAGTTATTAGGATAATAATCAGGTTACATTTCATGGTAAAGACGGCCCTTCAAATGCTTAAGTAAAGCCAAAGTAAAATCAAAGGTGCCTCTTACCTGAAATCGTCCTTTGTGTGACTGAGGTGGATTTATGGGTGGCGCCTTCTTCTCCTCCCCAAGTGCTTGACTGCTGCAACATTCATCTGATAAACAGAAAGGGATGAAAAACAAAAAGGTAGACAAAGATCCAGGGACAAGAACAGAGAGACATGGGTATAAACAGCACAGAAATGACAATGTAGATACACACAAAAGCAGCAGACACGAGACAGATGTAAAAACGTGTGACAAGGACACACAGATGCAGAGACATGGGACATAGACACAAAGGTACACTGTTAGAAGTCAACCACCAATGTCACAGATCTCCAACTTTGTCACTTGCAAAGCTTGCATGCTCAGTGGTTGTCATTATTCTGAATTATAGTATATTGTACACAACAACAGGAAGAATAAGTTTAAGTTACTCAGAAAGTAAAAATAAATTCTTAAAATAAATATGTAATGATCGTGGGGAGCGCTCGATTAATTAAAAACATAATTAGTGAGCCATTGTATTAAAAAAAATAGCGTGAGCTGATTGAATGTTAACAGTGTAGCCCCACACATCCACACTCTCACCCTCATTGACTCACCAGTTTCATCAGACCACAATTAGCAATACCACATTTTAAAACTGTTCACAGTTATATTGTTGAGTGTGTTTGATACTTAGGATTATTATGTGAGCAATAACCATTGCATAATTTAAGATCAACACATAAAATACAACCTGATATTGGTGTTATAGATATCAATGCATTATTAGTCACATACATAACATAGCATATATGACCATGCATTCTTGTTAATAATAACAAGAGTGATGGGAAACCATCATGTAAAAAACCTTGTCATATGTAACAGAAACTAACAGTAGCTTGTTAGCAGTGAGTAATGTGACATAAGTATATGCATATATGTATGTGTGTGTATATACAGTATATACACACACACACATGTGTATATATGTACAGTATGTATGTATATACAGTTATATATATATATATATATATATATATATATATATATATATATAGTATATATAAATTACATAATCATGCAAAATGAAATGAAACGGTCATTTAATACATGCATCTGTATCTACTGAAACTACATATGGAGGAATGAAGAATGTTGACATACATACAGATATTCTGAATGACAACTGATTACAAATGACTAGCTCAAGAACTTAGCCTTTGCCTTGTCTGTGTTATGATGCGAGTAGTGTACTGCTGCCTACAATGACTAAGCAAGTGGGGGGAGGAGGTGAGATGGCTGCTGCTGGCAGTGCTTACAGACAGGTTAATAAACACAGGTGTCTTATGAAGGGTTATGTCCTGGCACAGGCACAGCCGGCTTCTCTCCAGAGCTCATCCTACACTGTACCATTCTTCTAATCTCTTCTACTTTCCAGAGTTGTTGACCCTGAGTTCGTAACCCATGCAAAAAGAAAGACTGCCAAGACAATAAAATTAAGTGAAAGAACAAAAAACAAACAAACAATAATGTATGTAGTGATGTCAACACTGATACTATTATTACAAAATACAAAAACAGGATTATTAGCTATAAACATTCTTTCACATTAATGTTATTAATTCTTGATGGTTATTTACTATGTTAAAACTAGTGCTAAATATTAGATATAGATCCATATCCCAACATTTCATTCTCTCTCTCTCGCTCTCTTTCTCTCTCTCTCGCTCTCGCTTGCTCGCTCCCTAAGAAGACGCTACCTTGCTGGACCCTGGGTTTCTTGAACAAGTTGGTGGAGTGCCGCAGTTTGCACGCCCAGTTTTTGAATTTTCGAGTCCAGGATTTCTTGCTAACGGGATTTCTGATACTAGGACATGTCAGGTTTAGGCCAAAATATCCACCTCCTGCATTGTGCCTCTGCTGTCCATGCCGGTGGAGAGTCGGTTGCTGATTGTGGGGCCAGGACGTGTCTCCAGTGGTACTGATGTCAGAGTGTGGGGGTACAGCCTAGGACAGTTAAGACAATTAGGACTGAATGGACGGAGTTGAGCTCTTCAAAAGGAAGATACTTTCAAACATTACAAAAGCTGAAAAACAAAACATGGTGGAATGTTGATTGCACAGCTAGACAATGAAACAGAAACATTTCAAAATAATAATATAATATAATAAAATTAACAAATTCTGTTAAGTGAAAGATAAAGTCAAAATCTAGATGATAGTTTTCACTCACAAGAATGGTTGGTTCTCCTGGAATCGGTGGGCTCTGGGGCCCATCAGAGTCATCCTGACTCGGAGGAAGAAGAGAAGTGAGTGGGGTGGATGAGGCAGAGGCAGAAGGGAGAACTGGGCCAGGCTGTTGCTCTACTGGCCCCAGCTCTGCAAAGTTGTGCACTTCTGAGGAGGGTCCCTCTTTTATCTCATCTCTCTCTGGTTCAGGGGAGGTGGAGGAGGATTGGGAGGTAGTGGACGAGGTAGTTGAGGATGAAGAGTGCCGGGATGTATCTGAGGAAGAGACAGGTGGTGGGAAAGACAAGGGGTGGATTGACTGTGACTCAGATGACTCCTCTGCTCCTCCTGCTGTTGTGGAGGCAGCTGAAGAATGGCCAGAGGCGGCTCCTGCTGCTGCTGCTGCCCCACTGCTGTACTCCTGATACAACAAGTTTCTCAGCTTTTCATCAAGAGTCTTTATGCGGTTGTCTACAAATTCAATTTTGGGAGGACCCTCACTATCTGACTCAGCCACAGAGGAGGGCTGAGCAGGTGATGGTGTCATCGTTAGAGAGAGGGCAGGCAAGGCAACTTCAGAGGTCCCTGTATGAAGAGGTGGCAGAGAAGAGTCAGAGTTAGGGTGAAAGGGGGTGGAGGATGTGTCCTCCATGACACTTGTCTCCCCTGTGGACATCTCAGATTCTGACTTCTGTAGAGAGGGCTGTTTCTGCTGCGTAAATTGCTGCTGTTTCTGATTTGGGTCTGTCTCTACGGCTGAAACCAGCTCTTGTTGCTGCTCAGGACGTTGTAGCTGCCTCTGCTGTTGTGTGAGTTCAGCAGAGACCTGTACTTGTTGTGGAATCGTCTGCTGCAATACAGGACTAATATTTAGCTGAGGCTGTTGTTGAAGAAACTGTTGACTACCTGACAAGGAAAGCATATCTGGATTTAAAGCCCCGCTACCTATGAACACCTGATGTTGGGGCTGCTGTTGCTGAAAATGCATTGTCTGTTGGAGGTTTGCCTGTTGTTGCTGCTGGTGATCGGTGTGAGCCTGTTGTTGGGGCACTGCTGCAACTTGGGGTGCCTTTATCTGCAGTTGTGACTGCTGTAACTGAGACTGTTGTTGCAACGGTGGGGCATACTGTTGCATCTGCTGTTGTTGAAAGGGTTGTTGGGTCTGCTGCAGGGGCATTTGGGTTAGAAATTGATGAAGAGGCAATGACTGTTGTGACAATTCGGTATGACTTGGCAATCCAGTCAGTTGTTTTTGAAGTGGTATTTCATTCTGTATCAGCTGCTGATGTTGGAGCTGCTGTACAGATTGCTGCAGTGCTCGTTCTGGCTGCAGCTGAATTTGTTCTTGATACGTTGGGTGTTGAGATTGTAGATGTTGCTGCTGGACTGTTTGCTGTATCTGCTGTGTCTGTTGTTCAGGTTGCATTTTCTGCAGTTGCTGTTGAACTGCAGGTACTTGTTGATGTAGCTGAAGTGGTTGCTGAGCCGTCTGGGGAAGTGTCTGCTGCTGTTCCATGCAATGCTGAATGACCACAGCACCAGTAAGTGGAGGGGAATGTAAAGAGGCTGAAGACTTTTCTGCTGCAAGCACACATGACCGAGTTATCAATGTGTCCTCAGATATATTTGCGTCCCCTCCACTTTGACCTATAACTGAACCACTGGCTCCAGAAACAACAGCTGGCAGAATAGTGGTTGGTGTGGGAGATGCAACAGTTGAAATAACCAACAAGGCGGGGAGGTTAGCAGCAGCTGATGTTGACATTGATGAAGAAACAATGGGAATTTGGTCAAGAGACGCTGTGGTGAGCTGTTCAAGAGCACTGGAAGAAGTGGCAGGGATTGGAGCTTCAAGAGTAGAGGCTGGGGCAGAGATACTTTCAGAGGCATTGATGTTAGGAACCAGGGCGGTGGGGGCTGTGGGGGCCATGGAGACAGGGGCTGAGACAGCAGACACTGGAGGGGAGGTGGTAGAAAGCATCTGGCTAGGGGGAGAGGCAATGCCAGCCAATGACTGCGTAGTCTGGGATCCTTCCCTTTCTACAGCTGCAGAAAAGAACACATGGTAAGTAATGTTAAAAAATGACTTTGTGTAAGTTCACAGCTTACTTTAATTAGTATCTATACACATGTTCTGGAAATAATGTTTGTTCTGGATGAAACCAATAACACTAAATTGACTTAACTGTAAACTTTTCAGTGTTTTAAATTTAAAGTCCTTATAAGTCCTGTGGTATGAAATAGTAATGATGATAATCATTTCTGTGTTTGAAAAATCCTGTTTTGTATTGACACTGGGTTTTGTTTTAACTTCAGATCTGATATGAATGGTCAACTTCTATAAGTATAAGTAAAGTATAAGTAAAAATCAGCTTTAAAACCTACACATGACTCACTTTTCTCTGTCTTAGGAGACTGGGGCATCTTTGTCTCAGAAGTGGAAGGTGTTGTGTCTGCTCCCTGGTTGGACAGAGAATCTCTATGACGGATAGTCTGGTTGATAAAAAAGCGCCAGCGACCCACCGGTGAAGAATGGGGTGCTGAGTCTAATGAAAATCATAAGGATATTTTACTACTTGTTACAGGTCATGGAAAATTAAACATTTTCATTTTCTAGTGTGACCTTTTGTGGATAAATATACAACATATGATATTTTATTCTTGTATTTATACATATAGAAATCACCTGAGGAGCTTGTAAGACTGCTCATATGCAGCTGGTCAGTTGATCCAGTCTAATAAAGAAATACAGATCCAAATTAATCAATATTAAAAACCTACAAAAAACAAACAACAGGAGACAGAATGAAAACAATATACCAGTGAATGTGTCAGGAATATTTCCTGAGCTTTTTTGACTATGGCTCTCAGCTCTTCAACAAATTTCTCTTTCTCTCCATCAAGGACAAAGTCCTCCTCCACCTTAAAGAAAAGTTCCCAACAAACTGAATTGTGATTATTACAATAAAAGAAATTATATATATTTGAGAACCAGGCTATGATCATAAATGAGTACACTACCATGTAATCTGCAATGTCCTCTGGTGCATCCCCTTCATAGTCAAACTTAAATGTCACCATTTTGTTGCTGTGTGTCTCCAACTGGCATTCCACCATATTGTCCCCACTGCCAGAAACCTGGTGAAAATACGACATACTCTAGTCCTTTTTAACATACTGTAACTACAGATAAAACTATGCCATTCATAATTGCTATCTTCAGACCTGCAGCATGGTCAGCTGAAACTGATGCAAAATTTTGTCAGGCTTCTGATAGGAAGATCTTCTTTGATTCTTTAATTTTTCTAACTTTCCATTGGCCAAAAGTTGAAGAGTTTCTTCTCCATAAACTGGAACAGATCTGTGGGTGGTAATGTAGAAGTACTGTTACACATTGTCCTATAAAGGTCAAATCCATTTTGATCCACTGCATTGTGAGCCACTGAAAATATTAACATTTTGTGCAAAAATCAAACATAACAATGATTTATATTAAAATGCCATAGGTCAGAGGGTTTTTAACACAACAAACATCTTAAAAACAAAGTCCATGTATATCTGAAGAGCCTCTTGATCATACATTAGGTATGGGTTATACATACAAAGATATAAAGCTTGTGATTTAAGAAAATGAAATAGTCATACAAACTCTATAAACCTTGTCTTTCTGTCATATATGAATCAAATTTATGACTGTCCCAGACATACTGATCATAAAACATTAACTGGTCATTATTTACTGAATTTGCTATGAATGAATTTGGAGGTCAAACCTGAAAAAACATGGAATAGCAAATAATCTATTGATGTATTACAATAGTTGTAAGGAAAACTCAGTCAAGTGAGATCAGGCCAGCAGGCTAACAACCTAGCCCTACAGTTCTTTCTAAACTGTCTGTGAGAACTCGCAAAATATGTCATTTGCAAATTCTAATTTCATGAAGCATTGCAGTGTCCATAATGTAAATGTTCCAGTATGCATCCTATCTCAGTGCCATTAAGCTATTTTCTGTAGTACTACTCTGGCTTTGTGTAGCTATAAATGTCAACAGTAGAATCCTCGCAAGCTGTGCAAGAAATAAAAGCTGAGTCAGAGGAAAAGTCTCTTGAGGAGAGATGTATAAGTGAATACATGTTTGTGTTTAATAGATACAAGGCCTTTTTTTTTAAGGGGCAGTGGGAGTGTCATAGGAATGTGCTCTAACACTACAGTTGCATTTTGACACACATTTTCTTGCGAAGAGAGTTTGAAAATCCAACAACTGTAAGAACAAAAAACAAAAAATACAAAGGATAGTGTTGGGATAGGAATATGACTTCTGACTTCTAAAAGTGTAACTACACTTAATTTCTATATTCTTTTATCTTGTCAAGTGGTTACTAAATGAATCCTTTCTGATGCTCCCCAGCATCACAATAACTTTTGTTTGTCTAAATGGACATACATCATGACTTCCAACTATTACATCAGACACGACATCAGACATACCCTGACGAAGAATGACCCTCTGTACTTGACAGGTATGGACCACCCTGTAGAGCAACATGAATACAGTCACAAAGGAAGTGAAAGGGAACAAAGAATTAAAACAACAAATAACATTACGAACATGAAATGTAAGCAAAAGCTGCAAATTATTGATTACATTAAATTTTTTAACACATACACTGATGAATGAATATACAGTCAAACCTAGTATATGCACCACATCTTTAAGACAACCCTTAGCTCACATGACTGCCTTCTCACTCTCCTCTTTTACTGTGCAATAACATACTCTTAAAGTTCGACATATAGGAAATCTAGTGTTCCAACGTGACCCCAATCAGCATATTTGGAGACCCGCAGGTAGCAGTGGATAACTAGCTGTAAAAGGTGGAACCTTACTGGACAACATTTCATCATTTACTTTCACAAAAGAAAGTGAGAGTTTTTCAACAGCTACAGTAACAATACCCCAAATAGCAGGAAGAGTCATACTTGAGTGACAGTAAACCAGGCAATCAACTGACTGGAGTTTTTCTGCCACACACTACAACATCCCAATTATGCATTGGTTACAGACACATACCATGAAACTTGCTAAGGACTATGATAAAGCCACTGCCAAGCTTCCAGCGGCAGGCTGGCGATTTGCTTCAAAAAGTTGTAGTACTGCTTTTACTTTACAATGAGAGTGTAGCAAGTCCAGACATGTTTTCCAAATGAATGTAAACAAAGATGTTGTTTGTGGAAGATGAACAGATTGCAAAACCCTTCGGGGTAGCAAGACAACAATTTTGGGGTCTAACATGATTTGCAGAAACCAAACAACATCTTAATAAGATTAAAAATAGACCTCCTATCTTGCCTGTCCCTTAAGTGGTCTTTGTTGACAGGTGTGACTGTACTCTTGTTTTTCATAGTAAAAAAACGTGTTGCTCTGAGTGTTGCTCTGAGCAAAGCTTCTTGTGATCAGTCAAGAACAGAAAGAAAACAAATTAATGTCCGGAGCATCAAAGAAAGTCCGTCAAAGGAGAACAATGCTACAAAGCGCTTGGCAGACAAGGAGTTAAAGATTTTTAAAATTAATTGAAACCAGTATTGTCAGTGATTCTGTAGGTACAGCAGCAAAGTTAAAAACAAAACAAAACATTTCATTATCAAAACAGTTTATAATCTTCTTGTACCTGAGCAATACCCAGCAGGGAAAGGTCACAGTCTTGCAGCAAGGCTTGGGGCAGTTTGGGGGCATTAGAATCAAACGACTGTAGAGTAGCAACAGGCGGAGGGGAGGTGGGTAAAAAGTCGGCCTGTGCTGGTATGGTTACTTGAGCTTCTGGAGTAACTGAAGGCAGGTCTGGCACGGGGGCAGTAGCAGGATTATGGGATGATAAGGATTGAAGAGATGGTAGAGATGCTGAAGGACAAGAGGCACAAGAAGGGCTGAGGGGCATTTGCTGTGTAGGAAAGACAGCATGGGATAGGACAGGCTGTTCAGCAGGAGGTGTCTCAGTGCGTGTCTGAGTCTGAGAATGTGCCTGTGCCTGAACATGTGTCTGTGTTTGAGAGTTTGTTTGGGCTTGAATGCTGGTTTGTGTGTGTGTGTGAGCTGGCAGCATAGGTGTGGTTTGATGCTGTGGTGATGGAGGGACACCTGTCACTATATGACTGTATAGGGGCAGGGTCCTGCTCTGAGATTGAGGACTGGCCACATTACTGGGGACTATCTGCACGGCAGGATGATTCACAAGGTGTGAAGCAGGCGGTGTCAACAAATTGCTCCCCTCAAGGGGTATCAAAGTCTGCTTTGAAGAAAGTGGTTGCTGAGTGGGAGTAGCTGTAGGCTGTGCCAGTATTGGTACCTGTGGAGAAGGTGGAACTTGTTGCTGCACTTGAGACAGATTCTGGAGTTGTTGCTGATACTGCTCATTAGACTGAGGCATATTAGGTTGGGGGATGGACTGGAGGACTGAAGGGGCAGCAGTGCACCCTAGGGTCTGCTGCTGAGCCTGAACAACTGGATGTAGTGCTGTTTGTCCACAAACATTAGTTTGTCCAGTCTGCAACAAAGGATGAGATGATGCAACCAAGTTTGTAGGGTCAATAGCAGAAGTGAAATCTGCTGCAAGTCCCACACCAGCAACTGCAACAGAAGACAAAGTCATCTGCTGGTGTTGCTGTAATTGTTCTTGCTGCTGTTGCTGCGTAACATGAATATCCTGTTGTACAGATGGAATAGTTTGATTGGTAAGTTGAGGAACATACTGACACGTCAGAAGGCCAGCAGCAGTCTGTCCTTGCAACTGGACCAGTGTGGGAGTATTTTGCTGAATTTGATTGGGAATGGAGGGAAATGCAGCTTGAGTCTGTACAGCAGCTTGGCCCGTCATCTGCATGTCCATGGTTGGGCACTTCACATGTGGTGTCTGAGACTGACTTATGGTCAGGTGCACACGCTGATCATGGATCGCCTGAGCATTTCCTTGGCTTTGTGTGGGAGCAACTGGTCCTGAGTAACTAGTCTGTAAAGGAATTTGCTGAGTTTGGATGATGTGGGGCTTTCCCTGGACAATTGATGCTTGAGGAGTTACTTGGGCTTCCATCATAGCTTGAGCTGCTTGGGCTGTGGTCTGGGCAATTAAGTGGACTGGCAATTGGCCTTGACTCTGTGGATGACCCTCACTTTGTCCTCGTTGAGCTAGGACTTGACCTGGGGAAACAGCAGTTGGCAGTATAGTGATCTTCGTTGGTTGAATACCCATGGTCACCTTGGACTGTGAGACATTTTGATTTTGGTGCTGAATTACATCAATGGTGGTAGGTCCTCCAACTTGGATATGAGGTTCCATTACAGAAGCATGATGCTGAGGCTGGGTAGGAAACACTTGCGGCTGTTGAATCAATGCTGCTTGTGGCTGCTGCTCTATCACTTGGTGCTTTGTGAGAGCATTTCGAAGAGGAAACTGACTGGGGTTCAGCTGTGGGATGTATGTCTGCTCTGTATCAGTTGGCGGCTGCTGAATCTGCGACTTACTGTCACTTTGTGGAATAGGGACCGACTCTTGTTTCTCAGTTTGCTGAAGTTGAACAATGGCTGCTTGTTGCTGCTCTTGAATCTGTTGTTGCACCAGGGCTTGCTGCTGTAATCTTTCTGCATGCTGTCGTTGTAACAGGACTTGCTGCTGATGCTGCTGTTCTAGCTGTTGTTGCAGCAGAGCTTGCTGCTGTTGCTCCATCTGCTGCTTGAGTTGTGCCTGATGCTGCTCTTGCTGGCGCTGCTGTAGCTCCACTTTCTGTTGTAGCTGTTGCTGTTGTAAAACAGCCTGCTGCTGTAAATGCTGCTGCATTAATGCCTGTTGCTGTTGTTGTTCCATTTGTTGGAGTAAAGTTTGCTGTTGTAATTGTTGATCCTTTTGCTGTTGAGTCTGCTGAAGTTGCAATACAATTTGTTGCTCATGTTGCATCTCTGGCTCTTTTTGAATTCCAGCTTGGTGTTGGCCAATTTGTTGATATAACTGGCTCTGCTGCTGTTGCTGTATCAGAGGCTGTTGTTTTAATTGCTGTTGTGAAAGACCATTCTGTTGCTGCTCTTGCTGTCGAAAAATAATTTTCTGCTGCTGTTGATCTAATAATTGCTTGCGTAAAATTGCTTGCTGCTGCTCCAGTTGATGTTGTTGTAGCTGGCTCTGTTGCTGCTGCTGCTGAAACAGAACATTTTGTTGCTGCAGATCAAGATGTTGCTGGACATGTGTCTGCTGGTCAAGTAACAAAGCGTGTAGTTGTTGCTGTTGTAATAATGGTTGCAGTTGCTGTAGTTGCTTTGGCTGTATCATGGTCTGCTCCCGAGGATCCCCCATTGTCTGAGGCTTGTAAGTCAGAGGCTGCTCTGCTGACTGTGATAATGACATAGATTTCGTCTCCATACCTGTCTGTGGTGGTACGAGTTGCTGCTGAGGAGTTGTGAGGACAGGAGGAGCAGGCTGCTGAACGTAGAACTGCTGCTGCAGCTCATGTTGATGTGTCTGGAGAGCTGTAGTGGACAGACTCTGTGGATGCTGCTCTGTTGGTGGATGAGTGGTGCTACCTTGTTGTTTTTCTAGCTGAGTGGCCTGGGCCTCCATTTGCTGTTGGAGCTGCTGCTGAATGGTGGAGGACTGGAGATCCATCCCTATCTGTTGTTGTTGGACAATAGTCTGCTGAGGGATCATGACAGGCAGTGTTTGCTGGGGTGCTGCCTGTGGAATGATGTCAGTATGCTTCATGGGAGTGGCAGGAGGTTGGGTCTGCTGAGCAAGGGAGACAATGGTCCCTGCTAGTCCAGCAGGATCACTAACTGACATGGATGTAGTGAGAACGTTAAGGGGTGCTTGAGGGGAAACAGGGGGTATGCATGACTGTGAGGGGGCCATTGACCCTTGGGGTGTGGTGATTTCAAATGTATCTGATGGGAATGTTTGTGACTGCTCAGTGATAATGACAGGATGATTGTTGAAGGAAGAGAAAGAAAGTGCAGAAGAATTAGGTTAAGAATAAGCTTTGGCATGGGGCATCAATAATAAACAAGTTTAATTCAAACAATAGGGCTTTCCAATAATTTTATCATCCTGAGCTACCTCACATAGAACTAGAATTATAAAATTAGATAGACTTAATAGAAGTAAGGTATTAAATCTCAAGTAGAAAGGACAGGATGAGTATGTGAAGCATATTTAAAGGGCGGCTAAGAGACCACTATAGTTTACTAACTTTACTACATAATTTCCTGAAGAAAACCCTGTTAGTCAGATAATCAAATGATTAAAATGATGATATACGCTTGAGTAAAAGTGATTTTAGGGAAAATAATGCAAGTAGCGGTTACATAGCTTTAGCATCAATGACAATACCATAGGTGGTTGTAAGCCCCTTGCATTCATTTTAATACAAATTGGTATTACAGTTTTCCTGTGAAAGTAGTGTTGATGTAAACTTCGTACCTGTGGAACCAAGCTGGGCTGAAGAAATGTCTGGCCAGCGGGTCCCCCTCCACTTTGTCCTGTGGGCATGCCGGACATACTAATACTTTGGCCAATAGGCACATTTGGAACAGTTCCACTCTCACCAACAGGAACTATTGGAATATGAGCCAGTGCACAAGTGCTCTGTAGTGCAAAAACATACATGCAAATGAACAAGCTGATTTAAAACAAAAACAAAAACTTTTCAAACAATGATTAATTAATCAATTAGGTGTACTGAATTTGAAAACAATACACAGACATACAGATGTAGATGTGGTAGTTTGGAGAGTCTGGGAATGGTTGTATGATTCCCCTTGCTGAGCATACACCTGGCTCTGTCCACTTGCATAAGATTCACAGCTGGCAGTTCCTATGCTCTCAACTTCTGCGAGACGGACATTAAAAGCAGAGATGAAGCAGTGCGTTGTAAAATTTAAAGCAACTTCCTTTTTCTTGGAAAAACACTGAAATTTAAAACACAGGTCTGAAACCACCAGCCAACAAAATAGATATGAGAAAGAAAAACATTGAGGTCTAAAAACTCAAAACAAATATGAAATTGATTCGTTTTATTTTCTCAGAGCAGTTTGTTGAAGTGTAGTAACTACAAATGCAAATGATTTTGGGTTATGCTGTAGAAACAAATCAATTAGTATTACAGACTAATAGACACGCTGAGTGCGGTATTCCTGCAAGCTGTATACATTCATTCAAACTTCTTTCACTTCAATTGCATAGCACTGAAGTCCAGTTCATTCATATTGTACTGTTTAATTTATGTCATGGTCCATATACAGTATGTTGAAGGCACATACTTTACCTGGCAGACTAATGGTTGTTCCACTGAAAATATGTTGCTGACTAACTTGATGATCCACTTCAGGCAGTTCTACAGACTCCTGCCCTCCTTGTGTCTGTCCAGCTACCACTGGCACTGAGGAAGACAGGCAAGACGTAGTAGCAAAGGTGTAGGAAGTGAGAGTGGAGTCTCTTTTCTCTTCGAGGCCATGCTGCTGTAGCAGGACCTGCTGCTGCCGACGCTCTCTTGACTTTTTGATCAAATTAACTCTGTCCCTAATGGATTTTCCAACCACTTTAGCATCGCTCTCATGGAAAAATCCTGACTTCACCTGAGATAAAAAAAGGGTGATAAAAATTAGTAAAATGGCTTTTCACAATCTAGAATCATTAGGTCCTACCTTGAAATGACTGTTCAGTGGGCAAAATTGATCGATTTCTTTAACCTTATCTTTGTTCAAGATTTCTAGCACCAAAGCTTTCTTACCATCTACCCTATAGCATCCGTGAATCTTATGAACCCTATTTCTATTGGTTAGATTTGTTCCTGTGTCTCACCATCTCTAGCGCCACTTCCTCAGCACTATCATTCTCCAGATCATAGCTGAATTCAATGGCCTCATTGTCCTTGTGCTTCCCTTTTAGCTTCTTAGGTTCTTCAACCCAAATCCGAAGAGCCAGAAAGTCCTTAGTTCCTATGTCTTCTTCTGCCAACTCCACGCGGACGCCTGTGTCCTCCCCAAAAAATGCATGGTTTAAGAGGTCTCGGATGGAGAGTCTATGAAGGGCAAAAAAAAAACATTGAATTTTGTGGCTGATTGATCAGTAATTCAGCACATTAATGTAAAATTCTTACCTCTGGCTCTTTGTCTGACGAATGCAGCCTTCAATGATCTCTTTAATCTCTGGGTCATTCACTTTATCAAAGCTGGCTGGCTTTATACCCTACAGAAATTGATTGATTTAACACAGAACAACACAGTTAAATTTAGGGATATTTGATATAATCATTACTAAGATATCTTAATTTGGATTCAGAGAGTTGGGAAGGTGTTTTGAATCAAGTACAAAAGAAGTACAGTAGATGCATGGCATCACCACACATGTGCTATGTGATTCAGTCACACTCACACTTGTGACTTTGCGGTAGATCTGAGCAGCATTTTGGCACTCAGAGTACGGGTATTCTGAAGTGGCCATCTCCAGCATGCACATCCCAAAGGCATAGACATCCACAGACTCATCATAGTGCTCCTCATACATCTCTGGGGCCATGAACTCTGGGGTTCCTGTTCAGATGGGATGGTGGTTCAGTCAATGAAAAGTTGAGCAGCTAAAGACTACTTCACCACTATCAATATTTCCTAAACCTGTAATGTAAGTTATCTCACTGAGACAACATCCCATCAGAGGTCTATTCACTAAAAGTGCAGCCCACATGCATTTTAGAGCGACATTGTCAATAATCTGTGGCAAAAAAACAGCTGAGCTCCTCTAAAATATGAACAGTGCTGAATGGAAAAAAAAGATACATAAATAAGTTGACTCAGTTTCATTGTTCTTTTAAGCAGTAAATCTATTTCTGGACCTTACCTATAACACTCTTGGCAAAGGAGGTTCTCATAAGAGTGGCAAGCCCTAGATCACCTATCTTGACGGAGCCTGTAGGACCTGTTATGAAGATATTGTCACACTTGAGGTCCCGGTGGACTATTGGAGGAGTTCTGGTGTGGAGGAAGTGCAGTCCCTTCAGGATTTGCCTACACCAGCTCCTCAGGACCTTGGGTTTCATCACCTTAAAGCGCTTTAGGTAACTGCAAAGAGAGCAAGATTCAATCATTATTTACTGACATGCAGCTTCTCTTGAGCCAGTAAAGATTATTTAATGCATTATTGATGTAGGTTAACCATTAATTTTTCAGCAATAAATTCAGAGAAAACTTTGTTTTCCTATAATAATCTCTGCTTGTAATAAGAAAAAAAACTGTTAAATTGTTTCCTGAAGCTTTGAGCCAACTTTTTGTTGACTACATTGAGCTGTACTCCCACTCTAACATCTTCTGAACAACAGAGCCAAATATCAACCAGATATTTGCTAACACTGACGATAGCAGCACATGTATTGGTTTGCACAGGGCAATTACTTGCACATTAAAACTACAGATGAGATTGGTCAGAGCTTATATTCTGTAGACCTTCTGTTGAATGTAACTGGTGCATAATGTATGTTGTTTGTTCTATCTTAGTTGCCTATTTCTGAGCAGCTATTTGAAATAAAGAGCAGTAGCTTGTTTTTGACCCTATAAGTAACAGTTAATGATACAGTTGTAAAAAGGGACCGACTTAGAATGATCAAATGTCAATCAAAGAGTATAGAAAGATTTTCTGAATATGGATATAGATACTGACAAACCAAGTGACACAATGCTGCTGAATTAAAAATATTGCAGAGGTTACACTAACGTTTTGAGTGTTCCTGAAGTCATGAGCTCAGTCACCAGTACAATGCACTTCTTTCCACGTAGCACAGACTCCCAGGAATCATAGAAGCGAACAATGTTGGGGTGCTGAAGCCCCTTCAACATCTCAGCCTCCTCTTTGAAGCGCTGCTGCTCTGCCTTGGTCAGCTTACGGTCCTGTGGTGAGAGGTAATATGAACACTTAGCATGTTGCATAAAGTACTATAAGTTATCAACTGTATGACAGCAATTTCCCTTGAGCTTTATTGAGCATTAATTGTTTATCATTAATCATTTATGTCCATAAGCTGTAGAAGAATATTGCTTCATGATTCTTCAAAAATGCTTCGAGGCTACCTGAGACACACAAACCATGACTGTTGCCTGAACATGACTGCCACTAGATGGTACTGCCAACACAGCGTTCCAGCAGTACTGAGGCAACACCCCGGTTGGAGCTTTATAAAACATATTTGTGCTGCATCTGCCACCATTACCCACTATGGAGGACATAATGGACATGTTAAAAATCCAATTCACAGACAAAGGCAGCAACCCACATTAAGTGTGACAGTCATTGATTATCTGATTACTGGTGCATAGGATATTACATAAATACTATTTAAAAAAAATACTCTGTAGTGCTCACATTGTAATCTAATGTTCAAATGACTGTACTTTGTCATATATTACCTATATGTTATTTTTTGTATATTTTATTAAACCTTGAGGTTTGTCATTAGTAAACTATTCTGTATCCAGAAATTAATATTGATATTTATTTCCCCCTGATAATGCAACTAGTTGTACATAACTGTTTATGAATATGTCAGTTGTGATAGTGATATAATATTGAAGAATCTAACATGATGTTCACAGTCAAAGCATTAACATTAGAGGAAGTGCTCACTAGCCCCATTCTGTCCATGCATATTTTTAGACTTGTCAGATGCAACTGTTTACTGTCTAACACTTGCACGTGCGACACGAACAAAATAAAGTCTGCGGTCTTTTGACTTTTGTTGACCTACTATTCCGAAACATTACTAGGTAGTGGTGAAAGGTTTGAATAGAAAATACATTTCAAAAGATCACTGCTGTGTTTTTCTTTAAAAAGAAGCTTGTTTATATGAAATCAAAACACAGCAGTCTTACTTAATGTTCATGGGAGACTCACTTTATAGCCAGTCATGTCACAAACAGACTTCACTTTCAATGGAAGTCATTGCTGCACTGCTTTTCCACTGATCGATTCCATTGATGTAATTTTTTTTGCTTACACAAAGATCACCAAATGGAGGTGATGGTCTACAGATGCCTGGATGTAAATAAACAATATTTCTTGTAATGCCGTTTCTTTGTTCCTGTATCTATCTGTTACCAACTTGGCTTCCTATCCCCCTGCACCTGATTCAACTTATTCTATAGCTTGTGCTCTCTGGTTCTATACTGGTTCATTGCCTTTTTCTGGAAGTACTGGTGGAGGTAAGGCCTTCATCTCTCCTCTCTGTGGGAAAAAGGAATCAATAAAAAGAGTGTGCTTTGTTGCACTATCAAGGCTAAAAATAATAAACCTCAACTTAGATCTACCCTCATGCTCCCATTGTTTAACACCTCGCATTGTTATGTGCATGTGTGTTTATGCCATTGTGTGTGTACCTGTGCATGAACAAGTGTGTCTACATGTAATCTCCATGCTAAATGGCTGCATGGTACATCTACCCATATCTACACCTTGTTTTTCATGTGTTTTATTTTGCGAGAGAGTGATGCCTCTGCTCTTTTTCTGTCACTCTGTTTCACTATCACAGTGTGACCCTGAGCTTGTGTGTCCCTATGTAATGCCTCCTCACATTTAGTGTCACATCAGACTCATCGTTGGCAAAGGTTAGGAACAGTTCAGTTGGTGAGTTTGTGTCTAGACGGGCTTGTATAGCCACTCTCAGACACACCCATACACGCACCAATGTTCACACAACAAGAAAAACATCTGTGGAAAGCAAAGGCAATAACCTTTCCGCTGGTATGTCACTATTGAGACAGTCTTTCTGCCAAGACTGCGCAACAAACCCAAATGCAATTAAACAACATTTATCGTCCACTAAAAAGTGTAAGTTCCCAGTGAAGTTTTGCATGCATAGATCTTTTTTGATGTAGTTTGTGGTTGTATGCATAAATTCCATGAAGATTTTCACTGAAGATTTTTTTTTTAACAAATCTGTAATGGAGTTCCCCAAAGCAGAAACCTCTTATTTTCTCCTGGTGGAAGAACTCAACTCCTAGAGTCAGTCACAGTGATCTATGTGATTCATGCAAGTTCGTACATGACAATGAATTTATGAAAATAGCTGCAATAATTCTGAATGTTGTAGAGGCATAGAAAGAAGTACGGTATGTAATAAAAATACCTAAATGTTTATAAAATCCAAAAGGCTTTAAGTAGTGTAGGTCTCTGTATCATGGACCTCTGGAAGCAATTATTCTAATGAATAACTCTGTGAACAAGCTACTGTGTGTGTCACAATTACCACATTAAATAATGTTCAAGTGTAATGTCGTGTTTTTGTGACTTCACAAATGAAAAGGAACAGCAGAGCATATACCAGTAATGTAATCCATTCATGTTTTCATCTACTAAACCTGCTTCATCCGCTGTCACAGGTCGCGAGGTGCTGGAGTCTATCCCACTTGACTGGGAGACTGAGATGACACCATCCTGGCACAACACCAGTGCACCACGAAAACACAAATAGACAGACAACCATGTATGCACACACTCACACCTAGGCAATCTGGAACCGGCCAATTAACCTTAAGTGCATGTTTTTGGAGGTGGGAGGAAGCCAGAGAACCCGGAAAGAAGCCAAGCAGACACAGACAGAGCATGTAACTCCGCACAGAGCGGACCCGAAACCTGAGCTGCCTTGCTGTGCAGTGACAGCGCTACGCACTGTGCCACTGTGCCGCCCAATAGTGTAATCCAACAAGATCATGTTGTTGTTCAATCTTGATCATAATCAATGTTTTAATTTTTTGTGAATCTGTCAGAGACAGTGACCAATTTCTATGGATGTTAGTTTACTGTGATGTTTTACACTGTAGTCCTACAATGTAGTCTTAACAAATACTAGTGTCATTGAAACTGTAATACTTAAGTGTTCAAAACCTGTATAGTCGGTTGTGCCACAAAATGGTGCTGTCATCACAGGGATAGGCTAGCTTGACACTATTACTTGGTAAACAGAATACAACCTAACACCTGATTGAACGCCATGAGATTTTCTTGGATCAGACATCTGGTGGAGCAGAAGGTCAGCCTGTAGCCAATAGCCCCATAAAACAGAAAACAGATAGGACATGGCCCACCAGACACGTTAGCCAGGTAGCAAGAGTCAAGGGTCACAAAAGCCAAAGCACGTGAGCCCTAAAACATCTATTCTGGCAAACACTGCCAGAGTGTCAGATGTCACATAGACAACTTAAGATGAACTGGCTTCCCTGATTACACTCCTCAGCTACTGCTGGAGAAATAGGGCTTGACTTAGTACGTTATCAACACATAATGGAGCACTGAATTTCCCTTGGGATCATTAAAGTATATATCTATCTATCTATCTATCTGACCTGTAGGGTGATATTTGTACATTTACACATTTGTAAGTAGATGATTCACCCTGTAGTATGAGAGCAGGAATATCAATTCTTGAAAATCCAACGTAGTGAGTGACTAGGATTGGATTAGCATAAGTACAACAGGTCAGGCTAGTAAGACAGGTTGCTGAAAGGTAGACACAAAGGCCAGATTAGAATCTAAGGTTAGTAGGCCAAGTTCACCAGGCTTCACAGATGGCTTTAGCTATACTAGTCATTGCATTTGCTCTGACCACTTGTTAGGTGGTCTTCATAACTTCATAACATTACAGCACTGGTGTTATACAGTTGCAGAGGTAAATTCAGTATCATGATATCCTGTTAATCAACTGGAAAAAGTCAATGGCATTGACAAAATAGAACAACTCACTTATTTTGACTCAAAAAAACAAAACACAAAACAAAACAAGCTTTATATGACATGTTGGCATCAATACACATCGAAAAAGCAGGATATGTGAAAAACAGCACGGTGAGCCTGTATAGTGGGACTTACTCAAAGATAGAAGGGTGTGATTCCCTTGCCTTACACTCAAACTCAAACTTTCATCAAAGACTTAAACTGCTGAAGCTGATGTGCAGCACAAGAATGGAGAGCGATGATTTTGCAAGTGGTGAGTTTTAATCCCTTACCCTTTTGAACTCATCCAAAAATCTCACTCACTTCTCAGTCATTATGTTTTGTAATGTGTTTCAGATTATGGGCATGTCAAATAAATTAAGCACCTCAAATTTATTAGATTTTAATTAGGTTACCAGTCGTTGTGTTTCTGTCTCAAATATTCAATACCAATTGATTTTCCATTGCTGTTCATGTAATGCGGCTACAGCTTGAGGGACAATTTGTTAACTGGTTGCGCCCTAGTTGAGCACGTATCAGGTCAGTTTGGTGAGGTCGATTTCATGCTAGTTTAGTCAGTTAATCTGTTGCACATTTGATTTTTGTCTCTCCTACTTTAGTAGAGCGTCAATAGCCTTTCTTTGTTGCAGCATGCCTCACGTCATTGCCAGCACCGCACTTTAGCTGTTGCTAATTGACATTAGGCAAAATAATACTTAGCAGAAAAACATTTGTTATTCAGTGTTTTTACAATTATTATTGTAATAATAACAGCGTGCTACAGCTCTCTAACATGAGGTTGACAGCGAATAGCAAACAGGTTGATCTCACAATTATAAAGACGTTAACTTACAATTGGGTGTGTCAACAGCATACAAGGGAACAATGGGTCTAGCTTAACGGGTTGCACATCAAACTGCATATGTCAATATCACTCTTAAGCAAACCTGTGTTCTCTAATGGCCTTATAATGACAATCCTTTCTGGAATTCAGATGCAGGCATGAATTCAAAAAACAACAAAGCATAGCAATTCAAATATATCGAAGGTTTAAGGTGGAAGTTATTATAATGGTAACCAGTAAGGCAGACTTGTAGTGAATGGTTGACCTCTGAGTGTGGTCTGGCTGGTCTGAGCTGATTGGAACTAGACCAGTCTGGGATTACAGAGTTCAACCCGTCTGGTTTCTGTTGGACAAGTTATGCTGTATGTGCAAGGTTTTTGTTCCAGTCTTACAGGCACCCAATGTAATTAACTCCCCTGAATCACTCTGCATGCTCAATCACACCAACAAAAAGTGATGGAGGGAGAGATGGAAGAAGGGATGGTGAAAGAGGAAAAGAGGGAGAGGGTGACAGGCAGACAAATACAACAGCATATGTTGATAGAGACTGACAGAGAGCAACAGCTTGAACACACAAATGTAAGAACACATCCACTTAGGGTAATAAATGCAAAAATATAAAGTGAAGCCTTATAAACAGAGATAAATAGCTCTGCCCTTTAAGGCGTGAAATTCCCAGAGAAAGGTAAGTAGAAAGAAGAGAGATGGTGTCTGCACTGGGAACTTTAATTACACACTCTTTCAAGTTGAATTTGGACAGCTAATCCTCTGGCTTCCCTGTCTTTGTGGACACAAGAGGAGAAGAGTTAGGTGCTCCCAGGCCGCAGGATAGTTAAAACAGCAACAAATGCATTGGCTGGTCATGTACATTCTCTTTATCCTCTTATCCCACTCAGTGCCTTCAAAAGAGTAGAATCAAACAGACTGTCAAGAGTCTTACTGCATTATGATGGATGAGCAGAAGGACATCTGTTGCTGTTATTTTAACACTGGAACCTGCATTTATAACTGGGAGAGATAAGAGATCTTTGACATTACAAGAGTGTAGAAATATATGGAATTTGACTATTCATTCATTCATTCATTCATTCATCTTCCAACCCGCTTAATCCGCTAACGCAGGTCGCAGGGGAGCTGGTGCCTATCCCAGTAGTCTCAGGGTGTGAGGTGGGGGACACTCTGGGCACGACGCCACATAGAAACAAACAATCATTCACACACACACACTCACTCCTACGGTCAATTTGGAACGGCCAATCAACCTGAAGAGCATGCTTTTTGGAGGTGGGAGGAAGCCGGGGAACCCGGAGAGAACCCACGCAGAGCATGCGAACTCCGCACAGAGCGGGACTCGAACCCGGGTCCGCCATGTTGTGAGGCGGCAGCGGCACTTTAACTCAGCTCAGATAAACACCATTTGCACATTCTAAATTGAAGTATGTCTGCACTGTACCGCTTCACTGAAGATTTCCCATCTTTACAGGAAAAACCCTATTTGGATAACTTATTATCAACAAAGTCAGCTAATCATTTCTAACCATTAATATCCATGATAATGACAGCTGACCCTGAAACTGTCTATAAGCTTTGGTTCTGTGACGTAAACAGGACAGATCATGTCATTTGAGTCAGTATAAATTTCATTTTACTTTGGTTAATCTTCACTTAACCAGTTAAAGTATATCAAAACTATTTTTCATTATGTCACAAGACATAGACCTTAACAATCAAACACAGGTGTTTGATTATCACAGGTGTGTGATAAGGCCATTGTGTACTCTGTGTGTATGAGGATATGTGTGTTGCACATGTCTTAATGTATGTAAAGTAGCATTACCTGCACACCTGTTCTCTGTGAAAGATGTCTGATACCTCATTTGCTTTGACGTCTTTCCTTCATTTTCACTCTTTCTGACTCACCATTATCGCCTTTCTTTTTCTCGTCACTCTTTTCTCCATCTCTTTGCTTTGCAAGTTAGAAACAGTCTTTAACACGCACATTTCCACATGTTCTGTCAGACACACATACTCGTAATTATTAAGAAATTTCAGTTTTCTCGACAAATAATTTACAGAAATGATTCACAATTAATTTAAGTTGACTCAGTGAATTTGTGGAGCCAAACTTGCGTATCATATCACAGATTCAATACATGTGCTTTAATGAGCTTAAGACTTACTTTAAAAAAAAATCTTTACCAGCTTGGCTCACAGTCATGAGCCAGAATACTGTGCCTCTGCTAGATGTACGAAACAATGCAGCTTGCTGAGGGAAATATGTTTCCTTTACCAGGATGTTGTAATTCCTGGATTAAAGAACACATGAAATAATTGGAAAGGATGTGGCGGGAGCTACGTCGGTATGACATACCCAGAACCAGAGGTCACCTGCGGATAAGAAGCTGCTTCACTACATGTTCGAAGACAGCCAGCATAGGTGAGGATGCCATGCCTGATCCTCATCCAACAGACAGAGACTGATCTCAAGGATTAGGCAAGCCTCTTGTTTTGGAATTAGCTCCAAACCAAACACATGACTGACTTTTCTCACACAAAGCCAGCAGTCAAATCAGATGGCTTACCATAACACTGCTCTCTATTGTAGGGCCGAGAGTCAGAGGGATGCATTTCTTCTCTCCTCCACAAGTCTGTCTCCCACATGTTGAATATACATCATTTAACAATGTTGCCCATTACTCATCAGCTTAATAAATACAGTTGTCTCCGGTATGTAAAGACCGAGACAATGAAGTCCACGACAAAGAGTTTCTCTCAGAATTGTTTTCTGGTCAATCTACATTTTTTCTGTAAATTGTTGGAATTTGTTCATGCTCAGAAAATGCATCCCGTTCAGAGCTTTCCTTTCACGTGACTATTCCCATTTCCCACTTTGTTACATAACACAGCAGAAGTATGTGAGACATTAACTGAAGTCTACAACATACCTGGGCGCATGTTAAGACTAGACCATATCTCTTGCCTCAGCAAGTTTCATGGAAATCTGTTATCTAGTAGTTCTTTTTTAGTTATGGAAAATATTCTATCCATTAAAACAATGTTTAAAGAAAGGACTCTTTGTGGTTGACACGTAAATTTGATTGATTGATTGATTGATTGATTGATTGATTGATTGATTGATTGATTGATTGATCGATCGATTGGCAGGTAGGTAGGTAGGTAGGTAGGTAGGTGGGTAGGTAGGGAGGTAGGATGGTAAGTAGGTGAGTAGTTAGGTAGGTAGATTGGTAGATAGGTAGCCTCTCTTAATGCATTCACCCATCACCCATTCTTCCAGTGAATTTCATTCAATTTTTATTCAATTTGAGAGAATTTCCAAATGTGCCATATATTTAATGTAAAAGCCACTCTTTTCTTCAGATCTTCACCGAAATTGAAACATTCAGGCCAATAGTCCTTTCACTAAGTTTAATGAAAATCTATCTGGACAGTTTGTGTAATCTTGCCACTCAAAAAAAAACCAAGAGCAAATTGACATAAATTAAAACGTAATGCTCCTGGTGGACGTTATTACTGATAAGGCATTCATTACACTCATTATATCCTTTTTTTGCAATGCATGATAACTAATTAATTAGATACGTATGCCAAAATAACAAGTGAGACTAAATGGAGACCTTCACTTGGTTTTCTTTTGAACAACTGTAGAGTCCCTAGCCTGACTTAAATCACAGCTGCTAAACCCAGTGTTATTACCTGTAATTCAATATAACATTTGGCCTTATGTGTCATGAATGAATCAATACCACTCAGGTTAATGCAGAAAATACTAGGATACCACTTCACAACAAGGACAAACGCTGTCTATTTTTCAGAAATTTATGACAGTCCTACAAAGAAACAAACTCCACCCTCATTTTGTGTCATCATTCAACTATAAGCAATGCTCCTCTTTTTCATCCCAGTTTCCACTTAACTGCAGTCCAGCAACCAGCATGAATAGCAAACAGCCAACATGCTGAATTCCACATTTCAAGAGAATACATTCGTGGGACTTATATTATTCACTTCCAAAAAACAAGATCTCCAAAGCACACTCATCACAAAATTATTTTCTGTTATTTCCTTTTATCTCCCAGGGTTGTGCGCACATTCCTGCACAGAATCTCATGGTTTAATATTTAGCACTACAGTGTTAAAAACAAACCATATTTTATTCTTACCTGAAGTTCACACCAAGCAACCTCCACCCATGTCTCTGTGTCCAGGCCTTTAAACACTGTCTTGAAGGCTCCTCTGCCTAGTTCAATGTCAAATTTGAGGAACCGGCCTCCAGGAGAGGTGGCCACTGCTTTCATCTCTGCCTCCTCCTCCTGCTCTCGGTCCCTCTCCTTCCCCCTCTGAGTAGTTACAGAGCAAGAAGCATCTTTGCCTTGCTCCTGGCTAGAGCTGGGACAGGGTGTTTCATGGCTCAGGTCACCACAAGGTGAAGGATCTCCCTGCCGCTGGCCACTGCTGGCAAAGACTGAGTCTGAGGAGCACAGGTCCAAGTGGGGAGCACTGTGGGGAGCTTCTGGAGGTACCTCCACTACATCCTCCTCCTCACAAATCTCCACACTCTTCCTGAAGAAGCGCTTTTCTTTCCTCAGACGGTTCTGACTAATATCGACTGGTATGGAAGGTGTGGAGAACAAAATCAGTCTGACTGGGTTCTTCTCACCCAGCTGGCTGGATTGTCCTCCTCCTCCTCCTTCTTGAAGTCCATCCTCTTGTCCTGTTTGTTGCCTCTCCTCAGACTGGGAGGAGGGGAGGTTTGAAGGTGTGTTGTGTGTCTTCTCCCCTTGAGGGTCAGTCCTGCCCTGCCGCTCTGCATCGTCCTCCCTCTGTCCATCAGTTTTCTCCGAGGAGTCCTCAGTGCCAGTGGGGTCTCCTGGATCGGTAGCCATGGGAGATGGCTTGTCTCACTCCACCTGGACCTCCTCCTTTTCCTCCTCCAAACCTTTACTCCTCCGTCAGTCCCCGTCTCTCTGTTTTTGTATGTTCACCCACTCTTCTAAACAGTTCTTTCAGTGTGGCAGGTGACTGACTGACATCCTTGATCTTTCTTCCACCTTCCCTCTCTTCTCCGTCTCTGTGTTCTTTTATGATATGACTTACAGAACAACAGAAAGGTGAGATCACAACTGTTAGAGAATAGTCTCTTTCTTCTTTACCTTTTCCTACATTTTTTCCTTAGCATGTTTTGGTGAAGTGCTCAAGTATTTTTAGAAAGCTGTAGCATTTTTCTTCCAGCCTGTTGCATGAATATCTTGAAATAAACTCTGCAAGGCAAAAACAAAACATTGTTTTAATATCAGAATGTCAAGGGAGATGCTTGTTGTCATGTTGCTGACATATTCAAATATTTAAAAAAAGAAAGAAATGAGAATACTGTCTGGAAAAAAAGATGAGTAAAACTGGCAACTGGACTTCTATTTAGGGTGTAAAGATGTTTCACTTCTCATCCAAGAGGCTCTTTCAGATCTAAATGGCTGATGGGAATAAACTAGTAACAAGAGTGCAGATAATTAAACTAATAATGCTCATGTGATGTCCCAGTAGACAAATACACTACTTGTGCCTTCAATGACTACAACAACCCATTATAATGTTTTTGACTTAGCTGTTAACATGTGATCTTAATTGCTGTTAATGTGTTAATGACCTCAGTGGAGTTTAAATGTCTGTACTCCCCAGTCAGTTACAAATAGATGAGAGGAGAAACCTCTTAATATCCCAAACAGAAGTCTAGTTGCTTCAGATTCAACTTTTCAGGATTATTGTGAAGTTCTTCCTAATTGGTACAAAGGTCCTATCATCAGACACCGACTTACATTTCAGAAGATGTGAATCTGGAACCTTATATTCACTAGGAATGTCACTGAGATCACACTGGAAAGCAAACACTTCACTTTATGTGCCAAACAAAAGATGCCTTTTTGCTCAGAGTTGAACTTTGATATCGAAGCCACAGAATCTTACCCAGCGTTGCCAATAATTACACATAGCTTCATCAATCATCAAGTGCAAGTTTATCAATGTCTTCTAACTTTAGTCGTGTTCAACAGCTCCATTAGTGGACAGAAAGCTGCAGTTAGGATTACAGTATACGATCTCAGCCATTAAAAATAGATGATAAACTATGGGCCAGTTGAGCATAAATAATTAATAAACCGAAAGACTGTCGAACTGCCGGAGTGCCTACCACACATCTGCAACAAAAAGCTCATAAATACATAAGCATGATTGTGATTATCAACAGCACAGGCATCACCACACAGTTTTACTGAGGGCATCAGCAATCAACCATTCAGACAGGACGATCATATGCATCTTAAAAGGGCTCTCTGTTGAAAGAAGGTAAATCTGAAAACAACAGGTTTCCTCAGACCGGGCAACAGCCCTTCGATGCTGTATCTCTTTCACTATCTGGCTTCCTGTGTATACATTGGCAGACAACTTTATTTTAACTTCTCATATGTCCCTGGGTAATATTTCTCATCTGCCTTCATAAAACAAACAATATGTCAGAGATTGGAGATGTTTCATTGGGACACTAGCTGCCTGTAGTCATGCCCAAGCAAATATTATAGAAAATGAGGTGGGCTACCAATTATACATACCAGTCCAATGTCATCATGTGTGATAAAACAACTGAACTTAGAGGAGAGTATGCATATGATTTCTACAAAACAACAACTTGGATCGTCCTAGGAATGTAATGATGTAGAAAAAGGTAAAAAACTAGTATTAACTCTTAGTACATTATTTATTTTCCATCAGCACCCGAGTTAGTTTTTTGTTAGGATTTTGGGACCAATCATGTACAGTCTATTAAGGCCCTTTGAATGTTTTCTGTGCTAACAGTCAAGATCTCTTCATTTTAATGAGTTCTGCCCATCATGACGTAATTTGAACTCAACTGGTGGGTCAGAGATATTGCCTCTTTTATGATGCAGTCATCAACACTCACATCAAGCTCATTGCCCCAGCAAAGGATTCTGACAGACAATTCTTGTAGCTGTCAGTCAAATTGGAATAACAAAAGGCTGATATTAGACCAACTGCTGAGAAGCTCCTGGACAACAAGGAAGAAGTCCAGTACGGTGACATTCTTGAGGCTGGCACACTCAAGAGACAAACTATGACTGTCATTAACCTGTTAGCCACAGGGCGCTATACACACGATAACAAAATGCAACATTTTAATGTTATTGATAGAACTGGTCATTTGAGTAATTTCATATTGAGAAAGTATATAAATCTGAACATTTGAATCTACTTGAACTGAGTTATCTGTTTCTAGCTTGTCCAATGAACTATGCCTGAACAATAAAAGAACTTCAGTGCAAGTGTTTAAAACACCATATGTCCCATGTATTACCAGAGCCACCAAGAGGACCTGCTATCAATCTTGACACTTAATAATCATATCTTATATACCTTGATCTCTTAACTAGCAATTTCAGTAGACTCATTTCAACACAACAAATGGAAAAAACTAAGACTAACATTTTCATGAAAGATCCTATACAATACATGCTGCTCTGTACAATGAGAATGAAAAGGTAAATGCTAACAGGATGTGGGGAAACATAAAGGGGGAAAGACAACAGGCGATAAAGAGAGGGAAGTTCCCCTTTAAACAGGAGCTTATTTACTCATGTCCCGAGGGCAAGGAGTTCCCATGAAAACCACATACCGGACAGAGTTATCACAGCACATCAGGCACGTTCAGCTCCATCACTACCGATCCCCACCGCCCAATTTCCCCCTTCAGACACACACACATACACAGATACAAAACACACAGGCAGGCTAGAGAGAGCATTGTCTCGGTCTTTATCTTTATGTCCCCAAATTCAATTATGTTATGATCACAGACAAAAACTCGTGAGAATTAAACCTCTCACATTAAAATAGCATGTCCTCTATCAGTGAAAGAATACTCCCAGGAACGTCCTGACAACAGCCATACGACCAAGTAACTGTCACCCGGAACAAAATTGAGAAAGCTAAAGATGTCAAAATCACAGCTGAAGCAGTGACATCTCTATAGTAGAAAATAAACAATAGTATGCACATTCCAAGTTCACATGTCAGAATAATTGATTGTTCATTTATCTATCAGTACCGGAGTGCATGAGAACCAAGCATCTGACATGTTCACTCTGCCAGGCCTCCAGGCTTCTGTGAGCCTTTTTGCATGAAGAGAACACCTGCAGTTGCCTAATCATTTCTGCAGTAAACGACAACAATCAATGTGACACCTTCGCATTACGGATATCAAAGATGTGATTTCTGTTCTTTGTACCATGTTTGTTTTTGTTGAAACTTCTTGCTGTCAGTGATAAAAAAAATTGTAGTACAGTACTGTAAAGAGAAGACAAGCCCTCCACAAACGCTGCTATTGCACAAAGTACACAGACTGAAGTGTTGCATCCTCTATAACTTTAAATCAAATACATGCATGCATTTCATCTCCTCAGTGCACATTTCATCATCCCTTACTTGATGTCGATACACATATAAATCCCCTGGAACCAAACTTCCCCTGGAAAATTAGGTAGACACACAAAGGAAGAGCAAAGGGACTCTGTGTGTGAACAGACAGCACCGTTTGGCATTGATGGGAACAAGTAGAAGAAAAGAGTGAATAAAATGTGGTGAGGGGGACAGGAAGGGATTGTAGTTAGTGGGAGCAGGGGAACAGCAGAGTTTCAAACAGAGAGACAGGGAAGGAGAGATGGAGCGAGGGGGGCCGGCTGGTAGAAGGGGTGGGAAAAATGCATGTGTGAAAGAGAACAAGAGAGAGATAAAGAGAGGGGGGCTACACAGACAAAAGGGGGGCTGGGGGGATTTTGTCTGATAAAATATGTGCCAATGTTTGTGTGAATGAAAGCAGTGACTATAGCTAAATTTCTGCCTGAACAAAAGAGAGGAGAGGAGAGGAGAGGAGAGGAGAGGAGAGGAGAGGAGAGGAGAGGAGAGGAGAGGAGAGGAGAGGAGAGGAGAGGAGAGGAGAGGAGAGGAGAGGAGAGGAGAGGAGAGGAGAGGAGAGGAGAGGAGAGGAGAGGAGAGGAGAGGAGAGGAGAGGAGGAGGAATGCATTTAATAGTTGGAAAAGGTTGGAAACATGACGTGTTTACATTAGCATAGGCATAGTTTCCATTGATATGACCGGTGTCATAGCAAGGCTGGGTACAAGGAGTGCCGGGTGAAGCTCCACTTTACTGTAAACCTGTTCATACGCTGCTATGCCTCTCAGTCTGATGTTTCCTGAACATAAGGACAGAGCTGGTTGAATGTCAGGTGAAATTCCTTGAAGTGGTGACAGCACTGCCATATGATATGATTTGTGCCTTGCATTCTTTTAGTATTTCCTTATTAAATACCAGCATCACTAGTTTGATGTGAAAAACAATACTTTGCTATTAGTTAATTGAATAATGGTACCTTAGATCAATGCAAATCTTTTTCAAACCAATAACTGCCAGGTCCAACAACTTCTATGTGCATGATTAATGCAACACTGAAATCAGGCCACTTCTGTTCATAGTTTAGAATCACCCCCAAAGAGATTTAAGGAGGAGGTGGTGACTGAAAGATATGAGGAGACAAATCAAAGCAAAGGTCTGGAAAGCTGTTGGACGGGATTCAAACAGTTTTTGTGCCAAGCATCAACCACTCTAAAGATCACAGGCCTACATCTGAACTCTGTGACTCAGCTGATGACCACAGGAGTAAAAGCAAGAGGCTGTTTATGTTCATGACTTTGTCAGGCAAGACTGCTGTCAAAACACATAGAATATAGCTCTGTAAAAGGTATACAACTACAAACAGCTGACTTCCTGCTGCCAAACTGACAAAGAGATAGTGATCAGAGTTAACCATTATTGTGTGAAACATTTACAATGTATAACTGTTTAAACAAAATTCCTTAACAACAAAACACAAAATATAATCAAATTCATAGAGGACTTTATGATTTATTCTGTTAACTACCAAACAGAAAAATGTTAACCTGCTGAAGGTAACTGAGCTCACAAGCACATGTATTCATCAGCAGCTCTTTAAAACTAACCCTTGACAAAAAAAAAGTCAGTTCATCCACCACTGTAATTTAAGAGCTGAGTGCAATTAAAGGAGAATGAATCATGCCAACCTTAATTAAAATTGAAATGACTGCCACTAAAACTCATGAAATTTGAGAAATCTAATGCTTTCAATTAGAATCAAATACACAATGGCAGTTTCTACCAAATAGGAAAACTCAAGGCTGAAAACACAACAAGGACTTTTGTCTAATCCAGGTCAAGCATGGGAGTGTGGAGTGTAGGTAACACACACAGTCCTGTTCTGAGAGAGAAAAAACAGACAGAGAGAGAGAATATGTGTTATCTAACTCCCATTTGGTTCTCTTTCATTCCCCTCAGTGAACAGAGCCATCCCATACCACAGGATTCCTCTAATCCAGGTGAGGTAGAGGCTCCTTAATCAGCCACTGATGAATCAGGATTACATGTTACTAAAGTAGCTTACTACTCCTGGAGCTCATATCGGCAACTGAGTCCACTCCTGTAAATGGTCTTGGAACTTTTATGGAAGATGGAGTACTTCAGCCAAGAGTTGATTCAATAGTTCAGCAGCAGTCAGCCTTTTCAGAAGGAGCCTCCTCTCTAATGTTTAGAGTACACCATTCGCAACCCCGGGGACTATCAGATGTAATTTATTGACATCTAACTAAAAATGTGTGGCTGTCCTGGGAGTGTTGATAAATAATTTAAAAATAATATGCAAATATCTGAAGATCTTTTCTAGAAAACATAATTTGAACATTGCATCATTCAAATATTGTGGTTGTGCAGATGTATTTATGTCAGCAAAATCCAATTACTCTTTATTAAAGCATGCATGCCACAAAGATGCCTCAATGTGCAGGTAGCATGAAGTACAGCTACAGGCTATCTGGTGGATCAGCTGACTTCGGTAACGCCACGCAAGAGGTGATAATGCCAAACGCCATCATCACAGTGAGAGAGCATAACGATTCAGACGAATCACAAATGAACAGAAAAAAAGTGGCCTTTAAGACGTGACAACAAGCAAATCATTGGAATGATGGGCTGAACAGTAGATGTTTGAGGGCCTGACATTTTCAGTTCCCCCGCAGGTCTGCACCTCACCACAGCTTATCTATGATATAATATATAAGAATCTGATGAGAGGACAAACACTGACTGGGTAACAACGAATTACTGGAACAGATAGAACAAAATAATTACAATCTGTGGCTGAAATCCACTCTTTGACTCACGCAACACTACTGTGTGCGCTGTAATTGGAAATAACAACCAACACCACTCACCCGAAGGTAGCAGCGCAAGTCGTCGGTCCAGCGATAAAAAGCTCGCGCTGCCCAGCGCAGATGGGAGCTAGCTTAATTCCTGGATAACTGTGATTTTTCTAAAATATGTTCCTTGAGCTTCTACAAACCGTATTAGGTGATATTTACACTAGGCTTACTGTACACAAAATTATTTTACGCCTATTGAAAAAAATTCATTTCGAAAATATGTCTTAAAAACCGCTGCTCCGTTCCGTCATATATTTTACACGCTCGCCACGGTTGGTGTTGCCAGCTTGAAAGTCGTCGGTCCTCGGACTGTGGAAGAGCGACAGAGCACTTGGTGTATGCGTTCCAATTCAAACGATGTTTTCCGATGGTTTACAGGTTTTTCCACTCGCTGTTCGGTTTGACGGATCCAATTTGTGTGACTGGCCATTCATGCGTGAGTGGTACCCGGGTAATAACAGGAACTTATTTACATAATGCACAACGCACGGGTCCAACGGCCTCGGGGGCTTCTTGTGCGCACTGCGCGCGCTCCGCTTTGCCCGTTCTCACTTGCCATAGAAACTCACCATCCTTGGACGACAGACCGACTGTAAGCATGCTGAACCACGAGAGGGCAGTAGTGACACAATACAAACGGAATGTTCCCTGCCTTTGATGGTGCATTCAGGAATCCTCGGACATTGTACACAAGGACTGTAAACTAAAAGTACAGTATTCAACCCCAATCTATCGTTGAGATTAACCATCCTGGCCATGGTGGTTTCATTTTAGTCACACTACCTTAATCTAGTATTTTTTATGGAACACCTGTGGAAGAAGAGTTGTTTTTTTCTTAAAAAGTAGAAAATCCACTCTACGAAAATGTGAGCCCAAAGAGACAAATTCAAGAAAAAATGCGAATACTGTACTGTAGGTACTGTATTGGTTTACCATTTATTTATGTTACTGAAAATAACTAAGATATTTTGACATGATGTATGTTATACACTACTTGATTATCGTAAATAGCAAAATAAATGTATGAAGTATTAATGTAGTACTGAGTCATAAATCCTACATTTCAATATTTTTTTCTCTTTATACGTGTTCACATAATTTACTGCTTTTTAAACCGTAATACCAAGACTAAAGTAAACAATTAACCTATAATTTTAAACCTTGAATGCAACAGGAGAACAAAATGTTGATATCAGATAGACTCACATCACTATTTTTAATGATTGTAATATTATATTGTTTATAACAATAATTTAGCTTTATGATGATGATAAATATAAATCGAGATAATCCCGGTGAGTAATAAACTACAACCATATACAGCATCAGTGACTTGTTTTCCATTTTAATATCACAGGCACATTCATTAATCACGCAACTCTTTCATGAATTCATATACTGAAATCACAATGTTTCGTTAACAACAATTGAAGACAACTTAATACAAACAACTTCAATAACAACAACAACAATAATAATAATAATAATAATAATAATAAAACAAGAATCTGCGCCAATACTCAGTTCATGTAAGACCTGAAATCTTCTCCATTTGGTTTGCTGCATTTATCCCCACGCAGGGGCGTGTGGTTGAAGGAGGCTGTTGCGGGGCAAAGCCTCACCTGCATCATAAAGACTAAAAGATAAACGTATAATGAATAAATGAAACTCTTTTCATTTTCAGTTTTCTGGTATGGAATTACAGTGATTTTCTTGCTGAATAGTAATGTCCATTATTTCAGTCGTATTACTGCTGAATTTTCTTATTTCCTGTTCAAATATTGTACATGAGTGACACTTGAAGTGAGGCAGTCAGCAGCCTCACCTCATCTCAGATTGAACAATCTCTCACTGTTAAGTCTAGTTTGTAATCGTCCAGTACCTGTTTCTGTCTCTCATTAAGTCTCCGATATGTTTTCAGACACTTGTAATATTAACTGTAATTTTCATAGTTAGTCCAGCTAATAAACCTAATATTTATATATTAGTATTTGAATGAATGAATGAATGAATGAATGAATGAATTTGGTTTTGCTCGCCTCACGCCCTATGCCAGCTGGGATAGGCTCCAGCTCCCCGTGACCCGCTGCGGCGGATCAATCGGAGGAAAATGAATGAATGAATCTTCTTCTTCTTCTTTTCCTTTCGGCTGAATGAATGAATGATTGCATAAAACCGCAGATAAAAAGCGCAATGAGACGGACAGTACTCTATCTCACCGGAGGGGGCGAACGAGAGCACACAGTTTCACGGTGCTGCCCTTTCTCTACGTAGAGACGAAGCGCTGCGATTTCAAAAGCAAGCTGCTGCTCTCCGTTCATTCTAAAATTTCACTCCAAATGACTGTCAAATATGGAAGATATTACATCTAAACTTGGACATATCTAAAAGCTGGACTACCATTTGAAACGATATCTGATTAATTAAGAAGACCAAGGCATCTGTTGTTTCCAATTTCATGCTAAATACACTGCTTTGTTCGGCTCATCGATTTGAAAATCCGACTGACCGGCCCTGAACGTCACAGCGCGCCACCGTACACTCGTGACATATGCTTCGCAGGCAGACGCCTTCGGCACAATGAACTGAATAACCCCAGAGAAACAGGATTATGGTTCCCTCTACTGAAATGTTTCAAGTAAGACAATTTTTGGGAAGGTCGGCTTTTCGATAAGAGACAGCAATTATAATTTATTTTTACATTTATTTTTAAATTTCTTATCATGAGTTGATCTAGATTTAAAGGAGACGTCGACATTTTTCCTTTCTTTAATACGCTTTTTTTAATCCACTATTCTCTGCTGTTCCACAATTCATGTCTTACAGTACACCAAATGCCTGATGGATTTGAAACTTTGACCTCTTTATAAAATTTCACACAGGGGTCGAGCAAGTAACATAATATTTTGGAGGGGATCTGAATTCAAGTGTGAAGTCGAGATTCCTGTCTGTTTATTTGGACTTTGCAGGATAGTTGTTGTTGTTGTTGTTTACATCTTTTACCAGTTACATGAAAACTATTTGACAGACTATCTGGGCACAAGGGTGGAGTGTGTGCCATGGAAGAAATATTCAAATACTGGAGCTACAAGACCATGAAGATTATGCCAATTTAGACAGTAATGTTCATTGGGTCATTTCATGAGGGTCAAACTCTTTGACTATTACTGTACAGTAGGGGTAATAACATAATGGGAATAATGAGCTGATTTGGAAGAGGACTGCAGTGCTGTATGTATTTTCCAGTTGTTAAAATAATGAGACAGGGTTTTAATTTCCATCTGCTGTGTACTGCCTGACTTGATTTAAAAGATCCTTTATTTACACATGAACTACGTAATCTCTGTTAAAATTGATATTAAAATTAAGAACTTCAGAAGCTTGGTGGAACAGTAAAACAGGGAATCTAATTTTAGGAGTAAATTCGCAAAGGTTTACTTTTTTTCATGGTCTTTAACATTGAGAGCCACCATTTTCATGGTTTCCAATGTTGTTGGAATTTGGATCAAGGTTTAATTTAATTGATAAAAACATTAATAATATGTTTTTTTCCTATGTATTCTTAAAATCTTAACATTTAGAAGTAAGCCAAGTTGAAAGTAACACAGCAGCTCACGTGTACCTGTAATCATACAAAATTACATTTTTATTTCTATGGATTTCAAGCTGGCAAGAAGCTTACTGGATACACTCTACATTAAAAATAAAGAATTTTCTAACCACACACTTAGGTTGAATATTTACACAAGGTGGTACAGTGAAGCCACACTAGAACTCTTCGATAAAAGTTCAGGAAAAATTTATGAAAAGAAAATTAAACATTCTGGGATGTAAACGTGAAGTTTTACAGAAACAATTGCAATCAATACAAGGTCACAGTATCAGTAACATACATAAATCACAGGATGCAAATATATTAATGTATTTAAATAAAACATATATTCACTCTCTTGGTGCTTTGCAAGACTTTGAAACTACTGGTGTACCTCAGACATTTTTCGAACTTAGATCCCCGCACATCTACATAAAAGCAGTAGGGGGTATCTTTTGCTAATAAACACCAACTGTGGTGCAAGTATTTTCTCCTCACACTCCTATTGTCCAAGTTTATTGTCGACTGACAACACAAGTTTTACAGAGAGGAAATATAGCAATTTCCTATAAAACTTTTGGAAGACACACACCAGCTGTATTCATTCGTCGAAATCTCTCGTTGGCCATCAAACATTTTTGGCCTCTCAAGCTTCCTTCAAACCAATGAAGACATTTTCTTTGTTTTTGAAATATTACTCAGCACAAAAAAGGTCACAAAATCCTCAATAACAGGTTCCAGCATTTCGAAATATGAAAAGTTCCAAGACCGTGACACTTGAAATCTCACTATGCCTCTGCCACAGGAAAAAAACCATCCAGATCTTGGATTTTCAGTCACTTGATTGTTCTGTCGAACAGTCGTTTGGGTCACTACTCCATGAATGACTGTCCTGTTTGTAACAGGGTTAGGCAAAATTATCCTTCCAAAGGAGCTCGCATAGGAATACATCCGTCCATCTCCAGAGACTCAGGCCAACCTTCATACTTATTGTTGCTTTTGCTGTTCTTCATACGCTAATGGGGAAGAAAACAAATCAAAACAAAACAGGGTTTGAATGAAAAATTCAAAGTGTTGAAGAAAAACTCAATGTGACTTAGCAATTTCATTTGATCATTTGACTTTTATTATCATAACAAATGTTTCCTATTAGTATTTACATATAACACAAGGCTTTATGAGCACACAATGGCTGGTAGGCAACACAACTGATTACACAGAATGACTTTGACTTTGCGGGAACAAATAAGTCTTATCATTCATCATGTGTCAGATATACTGGATTATAAGTAAGTATTCTATACTGTATTACATGTAAATATTCTATATACAAATATGTTGCACTTTAACGTAATGTGATTATTCTTAAAAATACTTCAACCAACTTTGTACAAATTTGCAAAATGGTGTATCCTCATTCTATTAAAATGTTTCAAATTACCTGTACCACAATGCATTTTAACTATGAACAACAAGTTTTGATCATTAATTATTTTTCAGTGCACATGGACAACGTTAATTTACTGCAGTGACCGTGACAGAAACCCGACAACAGTAACGTACCTGCTCAAAGGGACTCTTATTCTCAATGCCCTTGGCGCCGACAAACACCCAGCTGTCTCTGAACGCCAGCTCCTTCACCGTCGAGCTACCAAGCTCTTCAAATAATCGCCGGGACTCATCATTCAACCTGTCACACAGAGAGAAGATAAGATGTTGGGTTCTTGTTTTTGAAGTGGGTTTGTTGTATAATGCAAGATGGGAACAGGTTGTCCTCTGTTAAATGTGACTGCAGTTTAATGTAGACAATTATCCAGCAGTAGGTAACATCTTGGCTTTATGAAACATCTCAGCAGCGCTTTTTTCGGTTCAAACCCGTATTTTAAGCCATAAGGTCTTTCTGCTAATTTTGTTCCACCTAAAGACATCAAGTGTTAAATAACCAACGAAGCAGGGATCAGATGTCAAGAAACAGGATGCTGACTTTTGACTGCTCTGCTCACCTCAAGTGACAATGTCAGCTTTTGCTCTTTTACAGAATGCAATTAACATTTTCAACTGAAATTCACATTTTCAGATGAATAGTACAACTTTTCCTAATAAAACATTATTAACATATAGCTTATGTAACAACTCTGAGATAGTTAAGGACATTGTTTTAACTATAATTGGACTTGGACCATGCTGAAAAAAAATCTCCATCAGATGGAGATAAAAATATGAGAAAAATCCTATTACAGTAGTTGGCTTAGAAGTCTGCTTAAACACTGGCCTTTCTGTTTTTTTACTTATTAAAGATACTCTTCTCTGCAGTAGCACCACTTACATATTACACTGCAAAATATTCTGTAAGTTGTACTTTGCAGACATGTGCTGTAGCTTGGGCAAAATGTTTATTTGGGAAATAATTCTGAGGTATGTATATCTGACGTAAAAAAGTGAGTTGAACTGAACCACAATGGAACTGATAACACATCATGCATTCTTACTTTGTAGCTGGATCGTCAAAGGAAGCAACGAAAATAAGTGTTCCTTCGTGCAGCGGTCGGATAAACTTCAATAGGTCATTAACATCTGGGAATGAACATAAGATGAGGTATGAGCTGTAGTTTATGGGCCGTATGTAAAATACGCAGCAGTGTCTGGTTTTTATTACCTCCTGCCCACATATCAAAAGTCTTTGTGTCCATGAGCTCTCCTGTCACACCTGCAGCAAAGAAACATCAGACAGAAGGAAAGATCACACCATTAAGAGAAGCTTAAAATATTAATGCAACACTGTCTGGTTTTTAATGTAGAAGAAGACACTTACCATTGACCAATGCTATGTTTAGTCCTCGACCAACATTATTCTTCACGCTGCTCAGTAACCTGTGAGACAGAATCCCAAGAGGTTGAAGCACTGACAGAAGCTCTTTGCTTGCACACACACATTATTCTACATATGTCTGCCATTTCAGCATCTACACAAAAAAACCCAACTACTGACTAAACTGAAAGAGTAAGGAACAGACATACTGATAGAATGCTTGCATTATTCCAAGAAAGGCTGGAAGGCCTTTTTATGACAGCAATAAAAAAAAAAGAACAGAGCATGAAACCAGAAAAAGGAAAGAAAATGAAGCAGCAGGAGGGAGACATAGATAAAAGGAACTCATAAGCACTAAATCTCACATCTTGTCCTCAAGGCAGATTTTGGGCCCGATGACGTTGGCAGCACCAGACACCAGGCGAAAAGCCAAATGTTTTGGGGGACAGGGAGCTGAAAGTCCGCATTTATACTTTCGAGGCGGGATTTCAACTAAAATACATGATAAATTAGTCAGTGGGTAATGGGATACTTAACAAGATGAGTAGTTACAAAACAATTACGTTATAGTTTTTTCAGCTTACCGGCTGTTGGTTCCTCGCTTGCACCTGAAAAAAAATGCAGAGTTTCCATCTCATATATTATGCTTGTATTTGAAAGACATTGTTTGATCATTGTATATGCAATCCTGTTTCCAAAAAAATATTTAAAATGTAAATGGAAAAAGAATGAGATGATACATAAATTTTAACCAAATATTTGATCAGAAATAGCATTAAGACCACATATCTAGTTTTGACAATATAAATTTTCATTGTTTTTGAAAAGAGTGAATTTAGAATTTGGCGCCTGCAACACAACCAAAAAAATGGAACTTTGGCAAAAAAAAAAAAAAGACTGTAAAGTTATGAAATGCTGAATGAAACATCTCAACATGAATCAGGTTAACTTGCAACAGGTTAGTAACAAGACTGAGTATTAAATGAATATCATTGAGGGTCTTTCTGAGGTAAAGATGGGGAGGGATTCGCGATATTTCATCATTTACAAGAAAAACATTCTGGAATTCTGAAAAAATCTTCGTACACAAGGGGCAGGGAAGAAACCCAAGATTGGATTGTCCTGATCTTTGGGTTCTGGGATGTCATGCAGTGGCAAGAACAAACACTGTCTGAGACATCCCTGCATGGACTCATGAAAGCAGCATGCATTAGTGTAAATGGTATGTGGTAGCCTGCACATTTTTTAAGGCACCACTAATGCTGAACAATATACAGTAAACAGATTTTGGAGCAGCATATGCTGACAAGTAGACCATCTTCATGAGGGAAATTATGACCATGCTTGTTCCGGTAAGTAGATGGCAAACCACATTCCGTATGTACTGTATTACAGTATGGCTCTGTAGTTAAAGATTCCAGGTGATAAACTGATCTATCTGCAGTCTTGACTTGTTTCCTATGTCTCCTTCAATGTACACTATTACAAAATGTAAATATAACAAAGGAGTCCCCAAACTCGTGAGCAGATGAGATCCTACCTCAGGCAAGAACAGGAAAATATTCCACTTTCAAAATGACATCAGTTGATCTCTTCAATTCCTAAAAGCTTAGTGTTGATGCAACACAGGGGTCATGTTTACCCCTGTGTACGCCTCTTCTTTTTGAGTGTTTTGAAAAGTGTTGTTTGAATCAAATTCTAAATGAGGATAAAATATTCTAAGAAAATTAGGTTTTTATGTTCCAACATTTGAAATGTTATCTTTGACCTTTTAAATACAGTGTTTGAAAAAAATTTTTTTTACACATCATCAAAACCTTTTTGAAAATGTCACAACACGAATCGATAATCAAACATCATCAAGGCTAAACAAATGTTAAAACATGACTATTTATTATTCTGTCAGAGTTCACATCAGTTGATTATAAGTTAATTACCAGGTAGTTATAGACTTTTTCTGCCTGGCGAAAAATTGATTTATCATAGTACAAATGTCTTTCTTACCACTGAAAAAATGTCGCACAGATGAAACACTGTTCCCTCCAAATAAGGAACTTGCCAGCAGCCAGGTGAACCCCACCAGCAGCAGAACCATCACAACCCTCACTGGACCTGTGAGTAAAGACAGGACAACACACTGTCAGCAGACACAAAGGGGCCCCAAACAGACCAACAAGGTCCCTATGGAATATGGAAACAGTAATATTTAAAAAAAAAAAAATTAACCAACCTGCTAATCTCATGACTCAAAGTTTCAGAGACCTGAGATTAAAAGAGTAGCTCATTTAGTTTGAATTTCAGTCAAGTTTTGAAAGTGTAATTACATTTTATTTAATTATATAATTTAAAAGGGAAGTGCTAAACAATGGACAAGTACTGCTAAGGACATGTAAAACAAAAAGCCGAATAAACAAACAACAAATAGTATGAATGAAATACAAAATAAAGTCTAAGCAACTTAAAACGAGGACATTATACAACTTAATGTTAATATATGTGTTTTAACACAACTCCGAAGAGTCTAAACAAATACGTCAGGGCCTTGAAGGAATTTTTTTCTTGGACATTCTATTAGTGATTATATTAACTGGAAATTTGACGTAACAGTTCAAATGCGATCACCTCGTAGCCATTTCTAAGGTTTAGTTGGTCGGAATGTCTCGCGTTAGTTATGGTTGCCATTAAAGATGGCTCTGCAAATACGACGTTTGAATGGATGACATGAAACTTAAGACATCGAAAATCAAGGCAAGCAGTTACGAGTTTGCTAAACCTAAATGGGGAAATTGAATATCGTACCTTCTGTTCACACGCGTCAAATATGAGTTTTGCTCTATCTTGACACTTTTGTCCCCGTGTCAGAAGAAAAGCGAAGCTGTTGCTCTAGCCAGCGGAGACTTTTGATGATTTCCTTCGCTGTTTCCTCATGAAGACTCTACAGATGTAAAGTACCTTTCAGCGAGAAGACATGGAGACGCTAGTACGATCACAAAACCATGTTGCACTCTGAACAACCACAAAAAAACATATCGATTTGGTTTAAACTATCCGCTGGTCTTCCGTGTATACTGCCCACAGTAGTTACGTGACCACCGCGCATGCGCGTGTAGGGTCACGTGACCAAAATTAGTTTCAGATTTTACTGTTGGCGACCATTATCTGGAATATATATATATATATATATATATATATATATATATATATATATATATATATATATATATATATATATATATATATATATATATATATATATATATATATATATATATATATATATAATAACATTACTACTACTACTACTAGTACTAACACTATTACTACTACCACCACTACTACTACTACTACTGCTACCACTACTATGACACCGACAACGAAAACTACCAAAAAAAAGAACAAATTTCAGTTAATAAATTCTTGACACGATTTCACGAAATATTAAATAAATATTTATATTTATATTTACACAAATCGCGCGTGCAGAGCACTGCTCCAGGAAGAGGGGTCGTTTCAAGATTTCAAGTCCTACTACAGTGAAGGAAGAGCTCCTCGGCTTCTAATTGGTGGACATTGCCAGAAGTTTGAGGAGAATGTTACTGTTAGCCAATCAGCTTAGTCGAGAGCAGGCCAGAGCTTCGCCATAGTAGAAACTATATGGTCGTGCCCCATCCCATCAACCCGTTCGTATTTACGGTTCAATTTCAAGATGGCTGCCCACGGTGCTGTGCTTTCACTGTCCAAAATTGTAAATCCTTTTTGGGGCGGACGCCTTGGGAATACTGTTAAAGTAAGACAGCGTGTTTCCTAGTCATGTTGTTTGTAACCGTTGTTGTGTGGCTCCATACCAAAGCCGTTCACTCATCGTAAACACAAGGTGACATTGTAAATACTGTGCGGTTGAGTCCTCCAGACAAGATTTTCCAAACGTCCAGTTGATCAAGTTAAGAGTCCAGTCAAACGAGACCTACCGGTAGGTCAACGACTTCCTTCGAATTCCATCGATAACAGCTGTCTCTGATCTGTTTTTCAGGTGTTTGGATCAACTCTGACAAGTCATCGGAATAAGACTGTGTTTACTGTGAGTCAATCAGATTGTCTGTGGATGTGTGATTTCTGTCATGTTGTAGAGACACTTTACACAGAGTGAGTTTATAATGCTCACTTTACACAGAGTGAGTTTATAATGCTCACTTTACACAGAGTGAGTTTATAATGCTCACTTTACACAGAGTGAGTTTATAATGCTCACTTTACACAGAGTGAGTTTATAATGCTCACTTTACACAGAGTGAGTTTATAATGCTCATAGTCGTGTCAAATAAATCTGCTAAACTGGAAAATGTTTGTATCCATGCCTGCTTTGGGTTAGTCTTTGGAAGTGGCTGGGTACTTTCTCTATTCATTTTAATAGTCATGACGTGGTGTTTCCGCCCTTCTTTTGGAACAGATTTTATAATTAATCTGGTATTTCCTCCCTCCTGTTGGAAGATATATTATAATAAACTTGTTCTTGCTACTACTTGGATTTTCTTATGCAGTTGTCAAACTAACTCTTGTCCTGCTTTCCTTCCCGTCCGTCATCAACAACAGAGAGAAAACATAGTAAGTGGCTCACTCTTTTTTTAGTGGATTACATCACTCCACCTCAAACACATGAGAGATGGGATGTGGGATGTGGAAAAAATACATTTCTGTGAAAACAACCGGATGGTCTACTACCAGTATAGATCACTATGTCACAGACCTGGAGGAAAAGCTTGAAGACGTTTCGCATCTCTTCAGTTCTCACGTCTTCAAGCTTTTCCAGAGTTCTACATGACCCGCATGACCTAAAAATCCCCACTGACTTAATGTTATTGTACATCACAGTATCGGTAGTTGAACGGCCAATTGAGTAACATAACGACCGGTTATTGATTCATTAAGTGAAATAAAATAGCTTTTAATATAATATATAAATGTAATATATATGTGTAATATCTTTTAAAATAGCTTTTATAATCAATTTTGTATTTTCCTTACAACCTTAACAACGACGTAGGGTCGGATATACTTGTAGTACTGTAATGTAACTCGCCTTTAGAGTGAAGGAAGAAGAAGAAGTTATTGTCCACGAAGCCTTGGGCCTTGGGCAGGGCACTGGAGGGTGGCCGGTTCAAGACCCATGTCGAGCAAAAAATTCCGGAGTGTGAACTGGCAGTGGAGAGGTGCCAGTTCACCTCCCAAACCCTGCCGAGGTGCCCCTGTGTAAAGCGACATCCCCTTTATAAGTTGCTCATTGGGGGCACACCATGAAGGAGCTGCCCACCACTCTACATCTGCATGCTTACACGTGTGTGTGTGTGTGTGTGTGTGTGTGTGTGTGTGTGTGTGTGTGTGTTTTTGCGAGCGTGCGTGCATGTCACGGGCTTGTACATATACACTATGCATGTGATTAACAGACTAACACTAGAGTGGATAAACGATTTCCCTTCAGGGATTACTAAAATTGATTTAATCTATAATATTAATCTCACTTGATGATCAATTTAAAAAATGGTTTCAAACTAAGTGATTTTCATAGTAACTGTTATTAACAGTAACATATCTTGGAACTGAATTTGACAACATACAGCATAGCATCATGTGATAAATCAGTAACATGACTTGTATTCTGGCTTAACTTTGCAAATCCAGTAGACGCTGCTGTCAATGATGAATGAACTCAAAAACTCTTAATGTTGTAGCCACCTCCTGCTAAGTATGGAGGCAGACACACTGTGACCCTCATACCTGGAGATGGAATCGGTCCCGAGCTGCTCAATCATGTCAGAGAAGTTTTCAGGTTGGTTTGAGTTAATGTAAACCCGGTTCAATCTGCTCAATGCAGACCCATAAAGACTGCTCAGAATGTAGTTTGTGTGTTTGTGTTGTAGGTTCAGCTGTGTTCCAGTGGATTTTGAGGTTGTGCATGTTGACTCTGCATCGGAGACTGAGGATGATATCAATAATGCTATCACTGCTATCCGCCGTAATGGAGTTGCACTCAAAGGTAAGCAAACCCCTTTTTATTCTGTCTCAAGTAAAACATGAAAAACCAGAGTTCCGTTGTGAGTATCATGCAGTTTAAAATAATAATCTTGAGTCATGAGTATAACTAACATTACTTAACTGTCATGGTAGGTAACATAGAAACCAAACATACCATGGCACCATCTGTCAAGTCCAGAAACAATCTCCTTCGGTAAGAATGAAATATTCCATCCCATTGTTGAAGCCACTCGTGTGCCTTTCTTTTCTTGAAATAGCCATTTGTTCCTTTTTTTGATGCCTGGTTCTGTGTCTATTCAAAGGACAAGCTTGGACCTGTATGCCAATGTGATGCATTGCCAGTCCCTCCCTGGAGTCCAGACTCGTCACAAGAACATTGACATCATGATCGTCAGGGAGAACACGGAGGGAGAGTACAGCAGTCTGGAGCATGAGGTCAGACAGATCAGTTCTAATGATTTAAAAGCCACAATGCTGAGAGATTTTTTTTCTGTCCAAATCTGTTTTTCTCTTCTCTTAAAGTTTTGAACAATTGGTAAAAAGAAGTCACCACATAGCATTTTGAGCTTGATCTAGAATATTCATATTCTGTAAGATTTTGTAAGTATAAATTTATTTGATTTTACATGAAAGCTTATGTATAAAACCAACCCAAGCTACGTTAACCACACTGACAAATGTCTGACAAGGTGATTATCTGTCACTGGAAAGAGAATACAGTAAAGTGACGACTACAGTGTTGTTTTGTTTTTTTATAGGGTTTTGGTCCTTGTCAGTTAAATGAGAAATTTTACTTAGGGTGTCCTGTCCTGTGCAAAAAAGGCTCCTGAGACAGTCTAACACATTGAAGCAGGGTGTAAGATCATACAATGTATAATAAAATAATTCACAGGAGCATATTCAACTGGTATGGCTTACAAATCCACAATTTTTCATATGATGCACCACTGGAAGTGTGAGAATTTCAGAGAGAAGCTCCTGAGGGCCTTCAAGTTCCAGAGTGGCAGTACGCTATAGACCAACCAACCAGACGTACTGGTTTACAAGGTGTATAGGAGGGTCAAGAAGGCCCCAAGTGATAATAATATGAAGAAGAAGAAGAACAAGATGATCAAGAAGTTTCAGGGGCTGATGTAACACCTGAGCAGAGCTGAAAGCTGAAAACGAAACTGGTCCCAGTGGAGTTACTGGCATTATGGGATGTGACCCCTAAACTAAGCTGCCACAAATCGCAGGAACAACATCTGAGGTGTCTCTATAGAGGAGTGCAGTATTATAAATGGCTGACACTTTTGCACATGTTGCTTCACAAATTAGGTGCAACTACGTTATTAGGAGAATGAAACTTTACAACATTTATCATTTATTGTCAATTTTCTTTTCTTTTTTATCTTCTTCTAGAGTGTATCAGGGGTGGTGGAGAGTCTTAAGATAATCACCAGGAACAACTCCTTCAGGATTGCTGAGTATGCTTTTCGCATGGCCAAGGAGAAGGGTAGACGTCGGGTCACTGCGGTACACAAAGCCAACATCATGTGAGTTACTCTGATGTAAATGCATGTTTGTAAGAACTGCCTGACCTCCTGGATCAAACATGATATTTGCGTTTCTCAGTGCTGGGAATATGTTCTTTCTACTCCAACAGGAAGCTTGCCGATGGTTTATTCCTGCAGTGTTGCAGAGAAGTGGCCTCTGGTTACCCAGACATCACATTTGACAGCATGATTGTGGACAACACCACCATGCAGGTGTTTAGGGATTCAATTCAAGACCTCCAAATATAAATACATTCCTCAATGATTCACCTCCTATCTTGTTTGTTTTTTTTAGCTGGTGTCCAATCCCCAGCAGTTTGATGTGATGGTGATGCCTAATTTGTATGGGAATGTGGTGAGCAACGTGTGTGCAGGCCTGGTGGGAGGACCAGGCCTCGTGCCAGGGGCGAACTATGGGCTTGACTATGCTGTTTTTGAAACGGTTTGTTTGGTCGTTAATAGTTCATAGGACACTATGTTTTTATACAATGAATAATACATAACTCATACTTGTCTGACCTCTTGTACCTCGATTTTGTTTTTTTTAATCCCACGTTTTTCTGGATCTCTCAGGCCACGAGGAACACAGGAAAAAGCATTGCAAATAAGAACATTGCTAACCCCACTGCCATGCTGCTAGCCAGCTGCATGATGCTGGATCATCTCAAGTAAGCTTTTCTGGATACAATCTTTGGTTCTATCTGAGATTCAGTGCTGAGACTGTGGTATAGCAGTAATGTAAACAGTTGACTTAATGTTTCTAGGCTTTACGACCATGCAAGTTCAATCCGAAATGCTATCCTCACCACCATGAATGAAACCAGGGTAAGTCTTCCTTCACTCATGAGCCTTTCCATTCCCCTCTTGTGCTGTCAAGCAAGTGTGCTGTTGTTGTGAGACAGGCTCAGACACCCTGGTGGCAAGTTTGGCATGTTTCCCAGTGGGTATGATAATACATCGACACAAAGTACCATCAGAAGCGTGTATAGGAATAACAATGAATGAATGAACGAACGAACAAAGTACCATTGTGTCCCTTCGGTCGCACAGCCGATAAGAAGTTCTACACAATGTACTAACTGATTTCAAATTGTATCACACTAGTGTTTGTATCAGTCCTTCAGAAGTTCTAAAAACCTGATCTACTGTAGGGATTATACGTTGTGTTTATTTTATTCTTTTCCCCGTGGGACAGAAAAACAAAAAGTACCCACACAAGTTAATTAAACTCATTCAATGATTTTTAAATTACTGCATTGGTTAAGTTAGACTTCGTACCGTGTTAAGTCTTTTGCTTTAAGAATGCTTTTTTTGTTCTTGCAGTTGCACACAGCTGATATTGGGGGTCAGGGCACCACATCAGAGGTAGTCCAGTCCATCATGAAGATCATCCAGAGTAAAGGGCAACTCACAGCTGACCGCTAAAAAGGATTATTGCAAGTGTGACCCTCAAGGAATATCATACCTAAGACATGCATGTATGTTTCCATAGCAGTAATCATATACACGTCATCAGAACGGTTCTTTTTTTTCTTCTAGTTCAAATGCATACTGAGTAATTTCCTGTAATGACTGTTTTTTAAACAGTTTGCTTTTGATGAAACTGCCTTTTCACTTCTATTTAATGATAGCTCCTACGATAGGAAAAGGTTAGTGTATTTCCTGTGTGGAGTTGGGTTCGTTTACCTTAAATCTCTATTCTTCTCATGGTTTATGAAATAATGTACACATTTTGCATCACGTCATTTTGCATTGTCTTCAATGTGGACTGCTATTTATTTACCAAATTCCAATTAATTATTTTGCACATTGTTCATTTTAATGTCTTTACATGTTTGTCATGCTGAAACGTAAATACCGGACAATTATATACCATTCTATCCTGTGCATTCACATCACATCAAATATACTATAAAACAGTGTAATGATGTTTTTCATACATCCTGTACTAGAGGAGTTGGATGTCAAGTAACTTCTGTCAAAGCTCAGTTGTTACAGCATCATTATAATAATGTTTTTTTCTGAGGTTTGGGATATGCTGCAACATATACTGTTATTGCTAAGGAAAGAGATGAACATTTTAAGCCAGATATGAAAAGAATGTTTTAAATGGCAGATGGACATTCTGTATACGTAACCTGTATCACAAAAACATCAATAAAGAAGTAACCTACCTTAAGGTGATGTGCCTGATCACACGTTTAAAAATGAAACATCTCACTAATAAAACTCAAAGTAAAACGTTTCATACTACCCTACACATGGTTTCCAGTTTTGATCAAGTGCACCTACTGTGATAAATAGGCAACGGAAAACATTGCCTTTGTAAGAATTTCCATAGTAAGATCAGTTGAGGTTCACGTTCAGAGACAGAAACTCTGTTTTATTCTCTTGCTAAAGATTAAGATTATGTCGCTCCAGATGAGATAAAACTCCCAGATCCTTCCGTTTGTTTTACAATTTCACGCTCCATCATCTTCCATGCTGTCAATCGGATGACCAGTTCCTGTTCCAGTCTTCAACACTAGGTGGCGGTAGCTCCTTCTGGAGCTGCTCCTAAATGTAACTTGGCGCAACTTGGTCCCTCATATGGCGTCACACCGACATACACCGACTGATACTGACAAAGTACAAGAGAAATGTAATCACAGTGACACTATTTATGGATGTCATTACTTCACAGACATATTGGAAAACGGGATGCAAGATTGGCAGGCAGTTTGTTCCATACAGATATTCACATATTGTTGTTTTTATGCTTCCCAGGGATCAGCCCTTGGCCTCAGACTGCTCGTTTGTAAGACTGATGTGAATACTCCTGGCTTTGCTTAATGTTGTTACGATGCTCATTTATCCTAACACCAGATCATATTTTATAATTTAAGTGGATAAAACAAAAAAATATGTATATATAAAAAATATCTGTAACCGTCTCATCTATTTTTTCAAATAACCTGACCGCACAGCCATATTAACAACAACTGGTATAGACTCTGAGCCAGCAGATGCAAGAGGAAGAAGCAATAGCATACACTATATGTGTGTATAGACTACAGTATGTGTATATATATATAGACTAATTTATTGTCTGTTCATTGCTGTGGGAAAGTCTTGTGACATTTGCATGTTGAGCACAGAAATGAGATCCCTTCTTTTTTAGATAAGTTGTCATCTGGTAACAATAATCATTCCCAATCATCTTGTGTTTGAAATATGCAAGGAATTATGACACTTGTACTTTGTTCTCTGTCAACTGAACGTCTTTTAGCTGTTTGTTCCATACATTCAAGTAAGTCATACATCCTTCACAGACAGAGATTTGGCTCCCAAACTTCGTCACTCGTTTTCGTTTAGAACTACGTAGTCTTTTGTTGTTCTTTTTCTCCACTCTGTGCCAGCTTTTTCTCATCATTTCTTTCCACTCATGCTGTTTTCTCAACCGTACTTCACATTACTCCTCATCATCGTACACGGACCTACACACTTTTTCCCTTGTCACCCCTCGGCTCTGTCTCCCCTTCCATGTTAAGCTGCTCTGGTCTCCCCCTTTAGCCCCTCCACTGGTGCAGAGCCATGAGGCAGATGGAGAGGGAGATGCTGTAACTAACCACTGGCCACCTCACTTTCCTTGTGGCCAATCTTTGTATATCTTGTGACAGGTCCCAAACTTCTGTGTAGTGTATACTGTAAGTGCTGCATTTAAAGGGTTAATTGTCCAACTTCCATTCGGAAACCTGAACCAATCTATTTGCATGAAAGCATAGCCCTAAATAGGAGAATCATTTTCTTTTCACAATTTGGTCAATTTCCTGGATTTCAAATGAATACGCTGAACAACGTGGTGGAAAACAGTAAATACTACATTTATTTAATCTCTCCCTATGACTCAAAACTGAGCTGTTAGCTGTTCACCAGCCTGTGTGTGCTTTTGGCCTCTTTAAAAATTCACCAGCATCACTTTCAGTCCTCTCTTCCTGACGTCTCTATTTAACACCGTGTTTACTACGTTTCGTTCAACTTATGTAACGCTAATCTAAAACGTAAACTCATAACATTAAAATGTCTGTTTTTATTATTGGCTATTTTTCTTTCCTGACTGTCTATCTAGCATCCACCTGCAATGATTCTTTGTCATTCCTTCACACATATACTGTATCTTTGATAAATATATTATAAAATATCGAATGGATTATTTCCTTTTCATATGAAAAACCTCCCTCTTTTGTTGTTGACCAGCTCTGTTGCTCACCGGATTGCACAGCTGCATCCAGTCAGCAGCTCTGCTCTATGTTAACCCCAACACCCCCTTGACACCCCACCTCCCAGCAGCCATGGCTTAGCTACATTAAGCTACGTCAGCGGTCAGATATTCCTCACTACTTGGGCTCTGTATGCTCTAGCTTTTTCTGGACTTTGTCTTAAATGGGATGTCGTGTGTCTTCATAGAAAACGACAACCCCAATCAGAGTAGAATTTTGAGTGTATTGGAAAAGTTAGCATTGATGCTTTCTTGGCAGAAAGGAATGTAGTCAAAAGGAGAGCGAGTGTGGACGTGGCTGAAGGATAAAGGGGAAATTGGGTTATAGGCCAATTTAGGGTGGGAGGATGTTAAGGTTTGGTTGGGAGTAGATTGGAAGATACTGCAATCCCTGCAATAGTTTGATAACCAAGGAGTGAAAGGAGCCATGAATTCTTTAGGTTGCTGTTATTACAGGGTTGGTTTTAACACAGTATTTTAAGATGATATCTATTGACGTCAAAATATGCTCATCATCGCAATCCTCTAAAGGTGAAACAAAGAAAATAATCTTTTTAAGTTTATTTTTTTCTTTGAATGATTGATTATTGAGCTCGGATTTCCCGTCTACATACCTGCCTTCACCTGCACTGCCTTGCATAAAGTCACACGAGGCTTGAACCTGCTCCATGCACTTATGACAGTCCTTACTTCACTACCCTGGCCACTCTGATCCCCCTTTTAAGCTACATCTATATTTTCAGGGGCTCCCCACTCTTGGTCCCTTAACAAAATATGGTTACTAACTTGAAAAGAAGCATATGCATGTTTAATGTTGACTTTAGTGTTGCTTTTCTTTTTATCTTCAGATGAGAAACATCATGGCATCAGGCCTAGCTATGTGTATGTATGTATGTGTGTGTGGTGTATACAGTACTTATATGACCATTAATCCCACATACTTTACGTCATATATGTAATGAGCTTATACTAGGTGGATGTTCTTACGTCCAGACAGAGAACCTGATCCCACCAAATGTACATGACTTACATGACTTAATGTGGTTAAATGTTGCATCGAGGAATGAGGATGGTGTGTCGCTTCAGTTACTTCACGTACCTTCCGCTGCTCATGTTTACATTTATTTGTTTCTGGCTGAGCCTCTAATTTCATTAATGTGTCATTTCTCATCAGAAAAGTACTTAAGATTACTGCAGTACGTCTGAAACCATTTCCCCAGCCTTTTGCAGAGCACAATAAACAAGAAAAATTGTCTCAGTGTTTCTTTTGATGTCCCTAGCTTTAAAAAAAAGTTAATATTTCACTGGCTGTGCCCTCACTGTGAGTTCAGGTGGCATGACCAGAGTTACATTACATTAAGGCAAGCATGCTGTGTTCATGACAACCTGCATTACACTGTTCTGATGTCATTACAATTCGGTGCCCCCTGAAATCCGAGCTTCGTAGCACTTTGACAGCTAGGCAACTTCCCACTCTCACACTCTGTGTCCATTGACCAGCCGAGCACAGTCGTCTTTCTGTTGCCAAAACAAAGCAAACTATCAATGCCTTGTTACTCAGCTCTGCACCCAGCATGATGTAATCTCCATCTACCACCTGTTCCACACATGCGTAAAGAAAATTAATATCTAACATTTAAAGATATCAAATCCCACTAAAACATGCAAAATGAGTAATTTTAATATTTTTCAAAATCTGATTTTTCTCTACATTTACTGATCTTTTACTTGACAAAACGTTTTGAATAATCTTCTCTTTTGTCAATTCACATTTTTCTTAATTTCTTTCTCCTTTCATACCAATGCTTGTCTTAAATTGGTTGAAACAGCTCTAAAGAAAGTCAGTTAAAACAAAAATCACCACTTTGATTAGACTCTTTATCTCCATTTGGTGTGAAAGCCTGGAAAATGTCTTACTCAGTTCCTGAATGTTTCGCTGTTACACCTCTGTCAGAGGATTGTGTCTGGTGACTGCGTGACTGAATTCAAAGCGCCTTTGATCCGAGTGAACCAAATGGGTTGCTGCAAAGAGGAAATTAAGTGATTCCTAAGTGACAGATCTTTCTGAAGGGCAGACGAATCAAGGACATATCTAATGTGACATTGTGCAAACCAATAAGACAATGAAAATGTGAAGTCTAGACCTCTATCTTGACATTTTTGAACGGTGAATGCACACTCAGTGTCCAATCTCTGACTTGATGTTCTCAGACAACCTGCTGCCATTCAGATTTTAAACTTTGGAACATGTCAGACTCAGGACACATTCCTTTGTTGAATGTTTAAGCAGTGATAATGATAAAGAGACAGTGTTCTTGCTAAACCTTTATCTTTTTTTTTATGTTATCATGGCACAGGTGAGATGCTAGTTATTCCAAAGATGTATTTTTTAAACTGATAAACAAGCTGGCTATTGAATCACATGACTGTCAGATACTGTATCATTTATCAAAAAAGGCACTGTTGACTGTGGGTTACAAGTGCAGTATGTCTTATCTTACATTCTTTCACTGTCTCTGACCCAATGTGTCTTTCAGCAGCCCCTGAAGTGTGCATACCTGCCCGGCCCCCTTCACTTTACACACTTCAAAGACCCCACCATCATTATCCATGACTTCCTATCATCCCATGGCCTCAGAATCTTAGAAAAACAGCACTGGGCTCAACATGCACCTTACTTTTCAGATTTTGCTATGACCTCATGCAGTAATTTTCCAGTAACTAACTAACTAACTCACTACCTTGAGCAATGTGTCTTATTGCTACTCACTGTGAGGCCTTGTGGCTATTATCAGTATTGTTTCACCAAGAAAATATTTCTTCTACACTCTCCTTGAGTATTACTACTATTGATATCTGTCATTAAATGATTGCAAACAGATCCGGAAAGAATCCCAAGACAAAATGAATGTTTGCAGTTCTCCCAGAGGTATTCAAATATTTTGGTTGATGAGAGTCATTGTTCATGGAAGGGGTCCTACCAGCTGGCAGGTGGAATTTAAGACGCTGTAGACAAACTGGGCATGAGGCGACACTTAATACCAAAGAGCTAGAACAATCATGAGCCCAAGCTCTGATGCCTTTTGTTCTCTGAAAACTCCCCACACCAGGAGTTCATTTTCAAAGGAAAGAAGGATACATAAGTCAGTCCTAATCCCTCCTTTTGGTCCACCAGAAAACCCCAGGAGGACTCCCAGAGACCACGTTCTAAATATAGGATACCCTTTTTTTATTTCTTCACATCCTTGCTCCAACCATTTCAGCTATGCATTCCCATTAAAAGTTGATCAAGTCTGTTGGTTTCATTTCCTTAGGATGCTATCAATCTTGAGAAAATGCTTCAACATAAACAACAAATGACATGGTTTATTTTTATAATCATTGAATAAGTGTCAGCTACTTGCCTGTATATAGCTAACACTTGACCTCTTTGCCGGCCTGCGATGTTTATGCTACTCACTATATGAACCCTTATGTGTACAGGATATCCGCTGAAGAAGCAAGAAGAACAGGGGCCACCCAGAGATGGTTTACGTCAGAACCTTGATTTAGTAAACCATACATCTAATTTATATTCTTCAGCTACTTGTGAAAGGTGTGACATGGTGCAGTTCTCAGTGTAAACAGTCACTGCCTCACAGGGAGGCCTCGCGGCACAAATCAGTTACAAGAGAGAACAGCAAACACATCGTCAAATAACTGAAACTTGTCTTCCATCCCATTTGGATGACTGTGCGGCTTCACAACTGTCATGCCCCAGGCTCATCAGAAACATCAAGAAACATCAAAAAACACACTTTGAGTGGGTTGCCAGCTCACAGCAGACTAATACAAGGTGTGTTACACCACTCGTCAGATCTCACAGCAGTTTCTTCTGGCATCATGATCTCTGAACTCAGAACATCACATCTGTCCCTGAACAGGAGGAACGCGCTGATTTTCTGATGGCCTGAATGGTCAGACTGTTACTAAGTTTCCAAAGACCATTTCGTTTCCTCTCTCTGGGTAACGCGGATCCATGCACTATGGGATGGTATTTAAACACTGCTATAAACACATTCACACTACAGTGTGTGTTTGTCAGTGTCAGTCAGCGTTGGATGTGAGCCTCTTTTCACTGACAGTTGATACCTAAAGATCGTTAGCCATATGTGTATGTCTAAACATTGTCCAATTAAGTTAGCCCAGCAGATTAGCACCCCTAGTCAGGCTGATAGCAATCAGATTTTAGACTCATTTTACACACGAGCGCGTTACATTAAACAGAAATAGATACACTGACACAAACACATGTGAAACACCTGTACAAGTGAAGACAGTCTCTCCAGGAGGGAGCAAACCTGAAACCTCACAAACACATTATGGTGACTGACACGCTTAATGTTTCATTGACTGTAACAGGATATGAAGACTCATTCAACAGTAAACACTCTCTTTCATGTATGCAGGTTCAAGTGTGTTTGTGTGTTTTAAACAACTGCATACCCTCATCACCATCCGCTGCCCCTCATTATCATGCCACAGCTCTTCCTCAATACGAACAACAACTTCCTCTTTAGACAGAAGGGATGCAAAAACACTTTTCTGTTCATCTTCCCATGATGGCCTTCAATCTTTCCATTCAGAGAGCCTCTCTTCCCCACCGTTCCCCACCCTCCCTGCCTGTTAAGTAATGACTTCCAGCCTGACCAAGGCTTAAAATCAGGAAACACTCAGCTTGTTGCTTAGGTCTCATCGCAATTGTTCTCACTCTATTTGGACGGTTCTTCAAAGCAGAGCAAGAGTGTTTGTTCATAGCATTTCCTGACAACCTTGACACCTTAATTTCAATACATTTGTCTAATTAAATAGATTGATTGCTTCGCAGCAGTCAGTTCAGTTTGGGAAGTCATATACTAGAATTAGAAACGATAATTTTAATGGTGGTTGTGGAGTTATTACGTGTTGTTATTTTTTATTTCCATCAAGGACAGGAGCCTCAGCTCTTTTCCCTTGTATTCCTCATCTGGTATCTCTCAGTCCAAAACAGCATCTGGCCAAGCTTGAATGTGCACAGCCTGCCACATGTTGATTTGTATATTCATATGATAGATTGCAACACTGAAATAACCAGAAGCAAGACTTTCAAGACTTTTAAGGTAGGACCCTTAGCAGAGTCCAGATATTACTTACAGCGTCGACAGCTACTAAATGAAATGACATGCCACAGTTTACAGCATTATTGCATCACATCTAGTGCATTATACACATAAAGGTCCCATTGAAGTTGTAGCATGAGGAAGCCATGTATGACGTACTTCACTCTGAAAACCCATTCTGCAACACAGACACACAAACACACCAAAGCGATCAATCAGGTGAGGAACTACACTGACTTGTAAACATACCACAAGAGGCTCTCTCTTTTCTCTCTCTCCCCACACAGAGAACTATTCACCCCTCTTCCCAGGTCTCCATCTTCCTCGCTCCCTCTCTCTTCCTGGCTCGTGCTCCACTCCCTGCGGCTCCTGACACTGAATTCATTCAACCTTCAATTACCTTTTTCCACCTACACAGATAAATAAACACCATCATCATAATCATCATTAACACTATGAGGTTAAGCCATTCATGTATGCAGATACAGTATGTTCATGATAAAGTCATATAAGTGGAAAAATACACACTGCAGGGCGCATCGACTACTGCTAACGTACTTACAAATATGCATGATACATGCAAACACACAACTTAGATTTGAGCAGTGTGTGTGTGTGTGTGTGTGAGTGTGTGTGTGTGTGTGTGTGTGTGTGTGTGTGTGTGTGTGTGGGTGCGTGCGTACGTGCGTGCGTGCGTGTGTGGGTATTGTTTGCTGTGTGTGTGTGATTTCCAACCTGGATTAATTTAGCTTTCAGCCAGTTTGGTTTCAGGGAGATCTGTCCAAACAATTTGCTGTAGCACTCTTAGTATTTATCTGTACTACATTCTTCTCATCACATACTGCTGATCTGCTGAGCTACTGTACCGCCAGGAGCAATCCTCTATGGTTGGCCTTAAGATTAAGCTAAAGGGCAGTATACGCCCTCCCTCCACTTCAAAATATCAATCAAGTGCAGAGCATGTAGCTGACTTCACATGGCAGCTTTATTATGTTTTGCCTTAAGCGACAAACCGACAATTACTGCTCTTCTGGAATGTAATACTGGGCTTGTAGGTTTTTGGCGATGTGATCACAACGGAATTTCTATATGGACATTAACTAAATACACGAGTTATCAATTAAAATGTTTTTATAGCAGACAGCGCCTCAGGATTGGGTAAATATTTGTTTTAGACAGGCTCTATTGAATGGTTGTGTAATAGGTTGAAAACCAGTTTTAATAGAAAGTAAGCACCCCCTTATTTTTTTGTTGTTGAGATGACGTTATTGAGAGTTGCATGGGCAGGTAATGTAATAGTAGGGAAGCACTCATGATGCTGGAAGACGTCGTCTTCGCAAGCTCTACCTGGCGCGAGTCATTAATGAAACGGCGCTGGCTTGTGAAAATGTTAATCCTGTGTGCCTCGTCATTGATCCACATCCAGTGCACCGCCACCGATTCACGGTGCTTTTAGCCTGTGCATCACATGTGCCTGTCCAGATTCCCCTAGGTCTGTCGCCAGTAACAGTTGCAAAAAACTCCCCTAAAAACAAAATTCACATTAATAAAAACAGAAAAATACAAAGTAATTGGAATACATATTCATGTATGTGTGTTTTCAGAAATAAATTTAAGTGTAAGTTACTGTGAGATGTAAGCACATCTTTACAAAAAATAAGCATGTTCGTGCAACTTTCTTGTTAGTTTAATGTAGCAGAGTCAGATGTGACAGTTGATACCATATGATATGGTTCTGCTGAACATGAAAATATCGGCAAAAGCTGTTGAAGGTGTATGAGTTCATGGACAAGGAGAAATTCACTTCAAAATTCACCTCAGTTAACTTTTTTTCTTATATTTTTGAAATAGGGTAAAGCAAAAAACATAAAGGTTCAACTCTGATGTATTAATACCAAGGGATTATTTTTTTGAAGGCAAAAAAATGGGCCCTGTCATCTGTATTCATTGATATACATGCAGTGAGAGGAGCAGATCCACTTTTACCCATACATGTTCACATGTGTAGGCAGAGCATAAAAACACACACACACACACACACACACACACACACACACACACACACACACACACACACACACACACACACACACACACACACACACACACACACACACACACACACACACACACACACACACACACACACACACACACACACACAGTTGCTGCAGATCTTAAGTCCTGATGCAGTAAGGGATATTGGCTGACATTGAGAAAATGAAAAATAAAAGATTTTCAGAGGGAAGAAATGTCTTGACACTGTCAATTTATCTTAGAGATCCCAGCAGAGCGCCAACTGCTTTTCACCAAATCTGAATCTCTATCTGCTCAGCAACTTCTCTCACTTACCCCGCTCTAAACAAACTTCCATCTGTACAGAACCGCATGCCACACTGTGCTTATCACCCATGTACACGCGCTGTGTATACAAACAAACACATCCTCCCACCACTAACACGTGCTTCCAGTCTGGATTTTTTTTTTTTTTGACGATTACGTTCAAGGCTCCATGAGCAGAAATCCGGACCATGCTCTTTTGTTCACTGTGTCGTCACCAGTGTTCCGCTGTGGTGCTTTCTCTTCACTAAACACTGGCTAGAAGTCCCTACAGCCCTCAAGTAATTTGCCCTGCCCTCCTCTCCAGTTAATCCCCTCTAATTCTTTCTCCTCATGGTGTCTATTTTTCCATCTCCAGGATAAAGATATCTATCATTCCACGGACTTATAGGCTATACATTTGTTATGCTGGACTTACAGCCTATCACATTTTTCCTTCTTCAGAAGGGGTGCAGGCTTGGGTGAATACATTGACAGGCTAGGTGTCCAGAGGAAAGCATGACAAGCATGTGCAAAGAGATTTCAAAGTTTGTTTTGTTGCAGTCTCCCCTGATTGGCAGCTCATCTTACGTCCTCAAACACGGTTGTCATTGGTTGATCAAAACAGAACATTTCAATACCGAAGTAAAACCCCCAATATCATGGCTTTTTCCACTTGTATCTTTTCTTCATCATCTCTACCTGGCTTCTTTCCTGTTTTCCCCCCCTTTACTGTCAATATATTTGCTTTGTTGTTTACATTTCTCTTATCGCAACCTTTTGTGTGTTTGCTGTGCACACAGAAAATCCATCATTGCTATCTAGCGTGAAGGGGGCTCTCTGCAGAAAAAATACATACCACTAAATAACATGAGCGGTCTCAGAGAGTAGAGAAAACAGATTAGAAAGATTATAAAACCCTGATTTAAAGTTTAGAGAGTTTGAAGCACTGCAGAAAAGCATGCAAGAGCTGCAGACCCTTCTGCAGAAGAACCTGATCTCAAATCCTTCATGTGGTTATGCACACATAAAACCAATTTGAAATCTGATTTTTATGTAATGCAGAATTTAGCTAGTTCTTTAGCTGCAACTGCTTCTGCTTGGGCCAGTTGTATAAAAATATACAGTATAATCTACATTAAAGCCTTGTAAGTAAGAATTACATTTTGTAATACCTAGAGAGAGCAACGTAGTGTTGCAATGTTGAAGTGTTACAGTAGGAAAGTTGCTCACATGCAACATGATGCTGGAATAGAGACTCACAGTCACATGAGTTCTTTTTAAGGGAGAGGGATACAGCTGGCACGTCTGAAGCAAACAAACAATGAATTGAAAATGGGTTGATTTTATAGACTGAATATTCATTACTATTGATCCTCCTGATTAGTTCATCAGGAGGAACATGACACAGCACATAAATATGAAGTCTGCATATACAGTATTTACATCCTGCGAAGGGGATGTATTGTGATTACATTCTGCTTCAAAGCGGTGATGTATAGTAATTGTCAGTGTTTGTGTGTTTGTCTGTTCATCCGTTAGTTAGTCAACCAAATATCTTCACAACTGTTGCAGGTAGAAATTTGAAACAAAAAAAGGCATTACTCAGGCGGCAAATGGGACGAAAATGAGATGATGAACTTGACCTTGAGAAAACTAGGTCAAGGTCAATTTTCAACTTTTGTACACTCAGGAACCGGATAAGATTGAAAGACGAGGGAGAAGGCCAGTGTAAGACCATAGATCAAAGCTAATGATTTGATCTACCTATGCTTTGATTTACCCTGGCCTATGAAAGTAGGTCAAGATAAAATTTTGAATTCAGAGACTGCAACATCTCGCGACTTACCCTGGCCTACCCTGAAAGTAGGTCAAGGTAAAATTTTGGATTGAGGGGTGTAGCGGGTTGTTGCAGTCTGCGACTGCCTTGGTTCTAGTTACTCCTGTTTTCACATTCTCATCCATTTTATCTCTTCGACTACATTTTAGCGACAGACACAAAATCTGCATCTAATCAATTTATCGAGGATTCTGCTAATGTTCGTGTGACAGAATTGCTGTGGCTTCCTTGTCTTTAAATTTTTAACATCTCTGTGTAATCCATCTGTATCTGTGAGAGCCAGTGGATCACATCCTTCTTCAGAAGTTTCCATCATCATCCATCTTGGCAGCAGGAATCATAGGTCTGCCATCCAGCTTATTTGTCTATGTCTCCTGCAGCTATCAGAATGACAAAGCACACATAGATAATAGATGTAGGTCTTTATGAAAAGTGGTTATGGCTATCATAAATTAACTCACTACTCCACTTCATAAACAGATTATATCATGGACAATCTATCTTTTGAAATGAACATAAAGTACACATATTTCTAGTGTTTGAAATGTAAAACTGCAGTGCTGAGGTTTACAGAATGAAACAGGGTTTACTAGCAGTCACACAAAAATGTTAATTACATTACATTACTATCAAATAATATAAATTAGAAAGTATTTCCTTTTGAAGGAATTTAAACCATAGACAGTTAAAATACATTCAATGCATCAATCTTTTACATGATTAAAAAATTTGAAAATAGAAAAAAATCATGAAAGCAAACACACACACACACACACACACACACACACACACACACACACTACACTACCTATTATGTACAGTTACATAATCGGCAGTGTAAACATCTAATTTGGATTGGGTGTGCACAGATACTGTATACTGTAGTTGAGTTATGACATTCTGAGTAGAGAATGATGTCATGCCCACTCTATGTGATGGGAGCTTAGCAAGTTGGTACATTTGAGTCTCTCTCTCTCTCTCTCTCTCTCTCTCTCTCTCTCTCTCTCTCTCTCTCTCTCTCTCTCTCTCTCTCTCTCTCTCTCTCTCTCTCTCTCTCTCGCTCTCTCGCTCGCTCTCTCTGTCAATGGTGAGTATGGAAATCTGGAACCTCGAAAGAACCTTCATCATAATTAAGATAAACATTTCAGCATAACTTGTATCGGAAAGTGTTTTTAAAGTACACAGAAGCTCCTCGGTTAGCACTGCCTGACCAGTTTGATCACATGCACACATACATACATTAATAAATGCATGCATACATACATAGTGATTTGGTGATAATGATGGAGATTGATTTCTGTGACTTGGTCAGAACTTTTAATAGTAATTTTTACATTTGCAAAATTGAAATTATGATCTATTGTAAACAAAACTTTTTCATACACCTTAATCAGTATGTTCTATTTATCCATCCTTTGTCTATAAGTGGTCTTCCTTGCAGGTGTGCAGGGGAGCTGGAGTTCATCCCAGCTGACTTTGAAGGACAGATAGAGAACATGTGGTACAGGTCAATAGTTATTCACAGGGCTGACACACAGAAAGACAAAAAATGATGAACCCTTTCACACATGTTAGCAATTCACCTGTTTTCACTGATATAACCTCTGGTGTATTTTACAAGGTAACAGGGATACCCACCACACCTCCTTCCATGTAAAATTTACAGATAAACCTTTACTTAATGATCCATAAACACAGCATATATTTTCCAAACTTAAATTCTGTCACTAATTAAAACATAGATTTATTTAATAAGAACAGCTTTGTTACAGACAATATTACTCTACAGTTAATAGAGACAGGAACATTTCCCTCATGGTTCCTTCAAGGCAAGAAGGTTCTGGATTTCATTCATTTCAGTGCAGTGCTTGTTTGTTTGTTCTACCCGTGTCTGTGTGGGTTCTCTCCTGGTTCTCCGGCTCCAAAAGCATGCAGTCGACACCAAATTGTTTGCAGGTGTGAGTGTGACTGTTTGTGTTTTATGTGCCAGTGATGAGCTGGCGTCTCATCTGGGGTGCAACCCACCTTTTACCCATTAACCTTCAGCAGACCTGCGAACTGCAAGGCGTATAAGCGTCTGGAGACTAAATGATTGTGATTGACAGACATTCCCTTCAATGTGTTTGATCCTTGTTAAATATCCATTACCTTTTGTTATTGGCTTGAATAAAAAATAAATTATGTAATCTTACAGGTCACATGACCTGAAAATGTTTGGTTTGGATTTTAAATATAGAAAACAACGGTTTTAAATTTGCATGATGGGATTCCTCTGTTTCCTAGCTAACTTAAAATAATGGCAATACTCATTTTCAACAGTTCTTGCACTTTGAATAACAAGCAGTTTTTTCACTTTTTCACATCCTGTTGGCCTCTTCTGTTTGCTCAAGGCTTTTTGTGGTTACAGATTGTGATCCACCTTAAGTAAGGCATCTGGCGCCTGGGCATTTATGCCTGGATAACATCGCTCTTTATTATGTGTGCAAGCTCTCGACACAACAAAAGCATGCATACTAAATAAGGACACAAAGACGTGATAAGAACAAGGTTAGAAGCTGAAATACCAGCAATCATAAATGCAAATAACTGCAATATCAAAAAATATCAAAAAATAGTGCAGGAAAAGGGGGTGTGTATGTGTATGTGTGTGCGCTGCGAAGGATGTAGTTTTGGAAAAAGAAGCTGTTCTACAATCTGTTAGTCTGACCTTTGTTGGTCCTAAATCATTTTCCTTAGGGTAAAAGGACAAACAAACTGTGACCCAAGGGGGCTGTCTCCTTACTAGAGCTTCTAACTTTCTTGTGAAGCCCACTAGTAGATACCATGTCCAGCTCTGGGAGGAGAGTTCCCACAATGTTCTGAGCTGTTTTAAACATCCAGGCCAAGTCTTTTGGGTCCTGTGGCAGTCCAGTCAGTATACCAAACATTTGAAAAGTGTGATGTGTTGTTTCTATGATATCCTTGTACATGTCCACCAGCAACTGAGAGACACATTTGATCTGTATAAGTTTCCTGAGAAAGAAGAGCCTCTGCTGGGAGATCGCAATAGTGTGTAGTATGGTCTGGGTGCCACGATAAAATAATTGATAATCTCGTCACGCTGAAATAAAAAAAGTAATGCTGGTATCGTGCACACTCATAAGTACACCTATCTCTTCACAAATGTTGGCAGAAAATGCAGAAAGGGTTATCTGATTGTTCAGGTTTCCGTGACAATGGCTCTCCAAATGTTTTTTAGCGTCAATGCTGTAAACACCACAATCAAAAATCCCTTTTAGTTTTACCACAAGATGCTGGAGGCAGAGACTAAGGATAGGTAGATATAACAAATTGAAAAACAGCTAAAAACAAAAACAACCAAAGATATGTGTGACCTAATGTGAATCAAACATTTAAACCATACTGTGGTTGCTACGCATACAGTTATGTATATATATGACTTGTTTTACTATACTCCTTCAACCCTTTCACCCTGTGTGAGAGCATTAATGTCATCATCAAAATGAAGGTGGGATGTTTTCACATTTATAATTCAGAGACAGGTTTGCAAAAAGTGATAAATGCCCGCAGCTTCTCGTGGAAAATAGCGCGAGGAATAATGACACTAATAGGACCTCTGATAGAAATAAAGCTGAACTTGATTGCCAAAGTAATCTTGCGGTTGTTATGAATTCACACAAGACAAATCCTTCTCTGTTATTCATAGGACAGCTGACACTTCATTATTCACTCAGATGTAACTTTTCACTGCCAACTTTATCCAAGCAGGTGTTAATAAGTGCACTTTGTGTACTTCTTCATGAAAGACATGGCCAATTTTAGCCCGCCCCACAGCAAGACAGATGTCTCTGGTGGACCTCTGAGTGAACATTCAGTGAAGCTCCATCTCTTTCTGTTGAGGTTGATTGTAACCACATTGGCTGTGTCTGACAGAGTCAAGAGTGAAAGCCAAACATGTCAGACAGTGAGATGGACTTGATTGTTTTTGGATTCAGCTCAGTGTCTTCCAGGACTGCCTTCATCATTCATTTCTCCAAGCAGCAGAAGGCTGCTTGACCAAATGAGTGATTCATATAACCTCATTGGAACATCCTGCAAGGTTGTTAACACCTCTGCATGAGCAAAGAGGTCCTGAGAAGAGTCATTGCCGAAGACTCCCTCTCAAAGGAAATCAGATGTCATTTCATTCCTGGCACAGGATTAAGAGATGGAAATAAGCTCCATAAGATATGTGGGAGAATATGTGGCTAG